>NC_079514.1:12107003-12407003 GCF_000801105.2 Raphanus sativus
CTAATGTGATAACACCGTTTGATGATTCTCTGATCTGTATCGGTGGCTTCCCAGGGACATGTGCTACCTTTCCATTACTACTAGTAGTGTCTGATCTGTTAATAGTGGAAGGATCCAGCAAATCTTGCACCTCTTCTTTATGAATCTAATCAAATTTAAATTAAAAAAAAAAACATTAAATGGAAACACTCAAACAAAGAAACCACCGTCCTTTGTCTATAGCTAGAACCAACCTCGATGAAAGAAACGTGTATCTGAAACTCGATATGATCATTGAGCGTCTCGATCTTGGTGAAAAGAGCGTTCATGACTTGAGGTACGATTCCTGTATGGCTGCTGCTGCTGTTGTTGTCTCCGCAGCCTGTGCCCATGGTGTATGTTTTACCGGAACCAGTCTGGCCATAAGCAAGAACCGTGGCGTTGTAGCCTTGGAATAAACCGTCAACGAGAGGTGCAGCAGATTGTTCATACATTTCGGTAGATGGAGAACCCCTGCTTCCGTATACATGATCGAATGTAAAAGAATGTGATCCAATTTGTACCTGTATCAATCATCATAATTCACAAACACAAGAACCCACTTAATATTATGTATTACATTCAGAAAGACATGTACTTTTTTTTTTGTCTAATATCTCAAAAACCCAACAAGTAAATTGCTTAATTGTTTGGATTTGACAATTCATGTATTCAAGAAAATGAGAGCAAAAAACCATAAAGACAATCTTTTTTGAACTAAACTTAATTAAGGACATAAGTTAAGATTTAATAATTCTAATATTGTCCTTAAAAAAGACAGAGCTTGACAAAGTCAAACATGCATAAAGAAAGAGAAAGAAACTTCACTGATTCTCTAAACGCTCGCAAGATCTAGATCTCAGGGAGGGGACACAATTCCGATGAAAAAGCTAATCACTTTAGAAAAAATAATTTTATAAAAAAGAAAGAAACTTTTTTTTTCAAAGAAGAAGAGATTAAGAACACAGACAGAAAGCTGTGACATTGTCCGAAGCTAGACAAGAGGAACAAGTAAGTAAGTACCTGTGGTTTACCGGAAACGACAGTGACACAATCTTTACAACCTTGAAGCCGTTCGTCGCCGATGAGCGGTCTGATGTGGACAGCAACTTTAACAGAACAATCATCTGATTCCATTTGATGTAAAAGTGATCTGAAAATCGAGAGAGAATGTGTGTTGTGAAGCAGAGAGAAGAAGAAGAAGAAGGAAGAATAAAGAGAGGTGAGAGTTTGAAGCAGACAAAAGTTAGTTTGATGATGTGTGTTTGGAGAGAGAGAGAGGGGGGTAAAAATGGAATTTAGAAAGATTGAAAAGAATTGGCGAGAGGAGAGCTTAACTGCAACGACAATAACCTTTTTAGGCTTCACTCCTTCTCCTTTGCTTACTGTCTCTCTCTCAAGACCAAAACGTCACTCCTTCCCGTTTTAACCCCTCTCCAGTGTCTTTCTTTCTTTGTGTAGAAGAGAGAATGAGTTTTTTCTGACAAAAAGTGGTGGAGGAATGAGATCAGAATGGTTTTGCTTTATTGCATGTGCTATATTAGCTTACCTCTTTATTAGTGGGTTGCTGTCTATTATTTACATACCAAATTATTCTAGCTATTTATGTGTCACAATAGCTTTAGGTTTTGCCTCTTCATTTAAAGTAAAAGATCATTCAGTAGCTAGTAATGATCATGTAGAAAAGTATAAGAGTATTGACATAACTATCTGAAAAAAGATAATACCAGTGGCTGCGCTATGATGGTTTTTTTAGTGAGGGAACTATGATTTATTACAAAATAAGAAAATATTTTAAATTTTAATCTAAATCACTCTATAGTTTATTATATTTTAAATATCCTTAAATCGTTTTGATTATATTATCTGTTTATGTATTTTCATAGTACCAAAAAGCACATGCATATTCTTTAATAGTAGGGTGTATACAATTATACATACTCAGAGTGATTTATTACATGAGTTATAGTTTGGAGTTAGATTTTGTTCCCGCATAGAAGAAAGGCCAGTGATGTGCTTACCTAAACTCCAACTACATTCATCTTATTACTCTTTGCGGTAAGTATTGAGTGAGTCTGAAGTCCTTTAAGTAACAACCTTCTATGTATAGAATCATGATTAACAAATTAAGTCCGAAGATTACGTTAAAGGTTGACATCCAAATCTAAATTGTTTATGTTCAGATTGCTGTTAGATATTGTGGGATAAGAAAAACACACACCGCCACAAAGAAAAACAAGGGTTGGCGACGTTGACGTGATCCTGAAGCAAAGACGGCCATGATATTCTTTACATATATTGATGGGAAGATGAGAACATTATCAATACAAGTCTACAACGATATCAGTGACAACTACAAGTGATATTAAAAATGTTACAAGTAAACATATAGTTGATGCAAACCTTGACATTAAACTCAAGAAAAAATTAGTGGACACAGTCGTTGACAAAAGTGTCTTTTTTTTTTTAAGTATAATACGCAGAATAATATAAGGGGGAAAAAAGAAGCAAAGGAGGACTTTTAGGGAAGGGTCCACGAGGAGAGACAATGCGAGCTGGCGGTGGAATCGTGGTCACGTGGCTGTAGCAATGGGGTCCCAAAAGTATTAGGCGGCTTTATGGGTAAGTCACTGCCACCCCCAAGAGCCTTTTCTTATCCCCACTCCCCTTTCCCTTCAATAACATTTTTCATTGAATGTCATTTTCTTTTGGAATGTTGAGGTTGTGAACTCTGTAATATACTAGTATACGACATGCATCGGTTTGTGTCAAGTGGAGGAGATGACGCATTGTTATTTGTTGTTAAAAATTAAGTTGAATCAACATTAGAAGAAACGTGAAATCAAGTGCCGTTCAGATAGTGGTAACTTAGTAGTGAGCATGTGGCGACTCTGAAAACTTGGGAACTATAGATGATTTGGTGAAGATTTATCTTTTCGTAACAAATTTAAGAACATATATCTATGTAAATTTCTTTAAAATTTTTGAGAGCTTGAAATGAAATGTTTCGTTTATCTTTGTCTACGACCGATATTGATTAGGGCTGGACATCATTATTCGTTACTCGCCTTAAATTCGCTATTCGACCCGTATTCGCCTTGAAAATTTAAGTACTCGATATTGTCAAGGCAAGTAACAAATCGACAAATTTCATTACTTGCAAGGTCAAGTCAAGTATCAAGTATCATTATTACTTTTAATACTTGACTCGTTCACCCCGTTGCTTACTCCATTACTTGTTATTTGTTACATGATCTATTAATTATTTTTTTCGTATTTATCTTTTCTTTTACTTGCATTTAGGATTGAATATAAATACTCATTATTCATCTTATACTTGTTACTTATTTCTTATCTATTTTGGGTTTAAAATATTCGTCTGTCATCTAGTCAAATATTACATAATAATAAGTATTAAGACATTTAGTTATATGATTTGTTATTACTTGTTACTTATTTGGAGAATGCATTTTTTATTTATCTTCTTTATGATATGAACAAATATTTCGTTTAAAGTAATTCATATGTTATTTTAAATAGAATATGCAAAACATACTTTCATAGCTATTAGATATCTATTTCTAATAGAGTATTGTTTAGTAAATAGTTTTTAAATATTTCAAAAAACTCGTAAATAATTCATAAGTACTCGTAAATAGTTTACAAGTACTTGTAAATAGTTTATAAGTATTCGTAAATAGTAAGTAATAGAGCAAAATAAATAAATTGCAAGTAATTAATTTTTTATCAAGTACTCGAAATAGCAAGTATTCGTTTCTAAAAAGTCAAGTATAAGTCGAAAATTTTATTATTCGTAAAAGACAAATCAAATCGCAAGTACATGCAAAATTGCAAGTAATCGCCTTGCGCCCAACCCTAATATTGATAGGAATTCGGGGACACAGCGTAAATCTTTTTATCTAGAGTTTGATTTCAACCAAAAACAAAGTTATTAGCATTTACTCAATTTAATATTGCATTTCAACTCATATATAGTTTACATGATAGTCTATTAACAGACTATTTGATTACTTTTAATACTAATCTTAAGATATTCAACTTGGACGAGTTAATGTGATAATCAATTCACTTTGTAATACTAAGGTTTATTAAAAAGAAGTATCCTAAATAAAGAAGAAACGTGAAACCAGTAAACGATTGAGTTTGTTCCTCGTGTGGATAGTCTGATCTGATCGACACAAGAAAATAGAAGAGATGCTCGTTTAGTGAACAAAGAAAAAGAAAAGATGCTCGTTCCAAATGGATAGGAGAGTAAATACGTAAGCCCAAAACGAAACTCATTTAAAAACAAAATTTATACAGTGGCCCAATCTAAAAGTTTTTCTCTGATAAAATGGCCTAACAACATAATAAAAAGAACCGGTTGAAAATATAAAGTTGGAGAGAGGAGAAGACAAACTGTAAATACAACACACTAGGTATTTTAACCGTAGATGTTTTAACGCAGATGTTTTAATCGCACGTGCGGATTTAATCATTTTACAAATATTTATTAGTTTATATTTTATTAATTTAAAAACCAACATGATAATTTATTATTTATATTTTAAAAAACATTAAATCAAACATCAAATTATATATATGAAAAAGTTCACTAATATATATATATATATATATATATATATTATTGTGCTCTAATTTTAAAAGAAAATATTCACATATTAGAAATATTTTAGAAAATATCTTTATATAACTTTTTTAATTGATAAGTATTTAATTAAAAATAGTTTATATGTTATTTTATAAGTTTTATAATTGAAAAAATATTTTTTTTATAAAATTATATATTATTAATAAAGTTGTTTTTAATTATATATAAAATTCATTAAGGGTAACATTGAATTTAACCACTTAATTATTATATGTTTATATCTTATTTCTTATTTTTATAATTGAAAATATGTGTTACAATAACAACACAAAATATAAGAATTATCTTATTAAAATAATTATTAATAAAAATTCCTTTTTGATTATATAAATAATTATGTATAAAATTTATTAAGGGTATCATCGACTTTGACCACTCTAACTTTTAACGTGAGAGCTCTGTTGCGAAAAATCACTTCGCAAATAATAGTATAATAAATTATGTATAAAATTCGTTAAGTGTATCATCGACTTTGACCACTCTAACTTTTAACGTGAGAGTTCCGTTGCGAAAAATCATTTCGCAAATAATAATATAGATTTTTTTTTATAATTGAAAAGTATGTGTTAAGATAACAATACAAAATATAAGAATTATCTTATTAAAATAATTATTAATAAAAATTTGTTTTTGATTATATAATTAATTATGTATAAAATTCATTAAAGGTATCATCGACTTTGACCACTTTAACTTTTACCGTAAGAGCTCCGTTGCAAAAAATCACTTCGCAAATAATAGTATATACATGTCATGATCTCTATAAATCCTTGTTTATACTTTAGAGAATGAGCGATGTCTTACTTATGAAATTTTATATATTATTACAGTTCAAATAGATTTGGATTGTTTAGATTTGATGGACATGATCCAGTTGATTAGCAGGTTTTTGTTTTCGAATTAATTTCATTATGTCATTTACGAGATGTTTTTTGGGATTCAATTTTTTCTCATAGTTTGAAGCCTAAAAATTTAGTGTGAACTCTCTTGACCAAACTCAATATGAGTTTCCATGCCTGGTCTGTTAAGCTTTTATCTTTCTCGGGAAGACTGCAATTGCTCAAAACAGTCATATTTAGCACAGTTAACTTCTGGCTATCGGCTTTCATTCTGCCAAAAGGCTGCATTACAACCATCGAATCTCTTTGGTCTAGGTTTCTGTGATCTGATGATGTAGACAAGAGAAGCATAGCAAAGGTGGCTTGGACCATTGTATGTTTTCCTAAGGAGGAAGGTGGACTCGGTCTAAGGAGCTTTCGTTGGCAGTCTATCATGTGAATCGCGAACTATGATAGACTGCCAACGAGAGCAAGACTAGTAGCCTGGGGCTTACCTATCACTCCACTCTGTCTGTTCTGTGCAAAGTTTGATGAAACCAGGGATCATCTTTTGCTCTCTTGCGAGTATAGCCATGAAGTTTGGCCGGAAGTGTTTATCAGATGCCAATCTCTAACAACAAGTATCACTGACTGGGCGGAGCTACTGTCTTGGATCAGAGTTGCATCTTTGGTACAATTAAGCTTCCTAAGAAAGGTAGCTGTCCAAACAGTGATTTACCACCTATAGAAACAAAGGAATAATTTGATTCACAATCAAATTTCCATCTCTCCGGCGACTGTATTCAAAAACATTGACAGGAAGCTAAGAAACATCATCTCAACAAGGAAATATAGAAAGCAATTTTGCTTGCTCATGGCTATGTAGCTGAATTAGGTTAATCTGTTGTTAGGTTTAAATTGTGTTTCATCTTGTTTTTTGTTTTATTTTTGCCAAGATGGTTTAGTCCTGAGATCTTTTTTTGTAGTATCTTTTATTCATCTATAATATTTACAATTTAGAAAAAAAAAAAATCTCTTGTCAAGAAAGTAAAAAGGATGCAGTGATGTTCGATCAGATCAGAACGAGCATCTCTTCTTTTCCTTTGTTCACTAAAACGAGCATCTCTTCAAAAATACTTGAACTCGATTACCACTCGATTTAAACAAATGGCTGCTAACAAAAAAAAAAAACTTTATAATATACAGCAGAAAATAAAATTAATAAAAACATAACGCAGTGAACAAAAAAAAAGAAAAGAAAAAAACATAACGCCCTTTCCTCAAAACCATTAACCGATCCAATTAGCAATCGATAACGTGATTCTCTGATCGACGGAGAACAAACTCCGCCGCAACATTCACCTCCGATCGACTCCTCCCTCCGCCGCAACAACGCAGTGGAAGATGACATCTACTACTAGCGGACCGAAGATCTCAATGTTCGGTGCCAAATCTGGATTCGTAATCCCTAAAAACAAGTTATCCGGATCACTGATCCCCATTTTACAACGCGGCGGCAAGGATAACGGAACGCTCACGAAGCTAGGGAAGAGGAAGACTAAGTGGGGACCTGATTTGACGCAAGACGTTTCAGTCAAGAAGAGCAGAGTCTCGGCTTACCAGGTTAGAGTCGAAGCTATTCATCAATGTGTGATTGATTGTGTTTGAGTATGTTGAAATTGCTGAAGAAGGAGTCTCGTGTGTTTGTTTTCTTATGAGCAGAAACGCTTGGATCAAATTACGCAGCAATTGGAATCGGGAACTCATGAAGCCGAGGCTAATAGAGAAACCAACGGTGATGTAAGTCATCTTTTCATCACTTCTTATTGTGGTTTCGTTTATTTTGCTGTGTAAAGATGAGTGTTTGCTCTTCTTCCTGTCATCTATGATGGATCAAGATTGCTGAACATCTGGAGTTTGAAAAACGTGAAGCAATTGGTATGTTGTAGTTTCCCTCAATTCATTCTCTCTTCATGTTTGGCATTTCCCTTGAGTGTCATGACATGCAGCTTTTTTTTTTTTTTAATTATAGGGGAGATACTTGAGTTGAATCCGAGGTTTAAGGCTCCACCTGACTATAAGCCTGTGCTGAAAGAAGCTAGATTGCCGATTGATGTAAGTTCTTACTTGACTAGCGGGTTTAAAAGCCTTTATCAAAATCTTGCATGTGTGTGTTATTGTCATGTTAAATCTTTGTATAATTGTTGAACCTTAGTACCTCACAGTAGTCTTGTAGATTTGTTTTGGAGATGGCTCATGCAGTATTTTTGATAGAGCATTTAAAAAGCTATTCACTTTCACTGGCCTTTATTTTATTTTTTCTTCTCACTTGCGGGTTTGATGGTATAATACTGCTTCAACCTGCATTACAATCTTTTGGATCTCTGTTTTTAGAGCCATGTAACAAATTCAGCTTTCTGGAAGCTGATATTGTATGGACTTGTTCTTTTTCAGGTCAAGGAACATTCTGATTTTAGCTTCCTAAGTCTCATATTTGGTCCCCAAGGTGATACGCAGAAACAGCTCGAAAAAGTAAGCCACCTACAAATTTCATGGCTGCTATTCGCAGCTATAGTTCCATATCTGCCTCGTGTTAACAGCCTTCTGTCTATTTCTCACATTTCTTCCTTGCTTTCTAACACAAATTGATTACTATTCAATCTGTATACGAGCTAACTAGTTTCATTTTGGGAACACTACAGGAGACTGGAGCCAAAGTACAAGTTTTTGGTACTAAAACAGGAGGAGAGAAGGTAAAATTGGAATAAACCATCTTCGAGACAACCATATCAGACTCTCATTATTACTGCTCTGCCTCTCCATGCTTGTCCTTAAAACTTCTCAGTATTCTCATTTCAAGGTTTCTTCATATATGCAGGTTGAACTTTCTCCATCAGATGAAAATGAGATCCAGACGTCCTGGCAAGAATTATATTTTCAGATATCATCCGACACTTACGAAAAAGTAGATGCAGCTATTGCTGTAATTGAGCTGCTTATCTCATCAGTGTCTGTGAGTCGCTAGAAGTTACTATAAGCTTATTAGAAGTATGATATAGCATTTGTTATTTAACGTGTCAGACTATATCATTCTCCCTTGTAGGGAAATACAGGAGCTGAGGCTGCTCCTCCATCTTCTAATTCCGAAGACGTTTCAACCGTTCCAGGCAACATTAACGCGACTGCTGACCCAAACTCTGAACAGCCCACTGACAGCTCTGGCCAACCACCAGAAACCCAACTCGAAGAGCGTGGTTCCTCTTTTCCGTTGGCTTCAAATCAAGTTCCATTTCATCCACCTCTTAATCCCTCTGCTCCAAGTCTTGGTAATCGTATCCCGGATCAAGAACTGCCAACCAATCCTCTTTTTGCACAGCAACCAATTCCAGTTCATCATAACACATCATTACGTCCTGACTTTCAAGTCCCTCGTCCACCAGATTTGTTCTCTTTTAACCGTTCCAGCACACCAAGGCCCTACTCCGTGGTTCAACCAGGTTTTTCGACTGTGCCTCCATATTCTGGCAGTCAGGTACAACCAATGGGACCACGATCTACAATGAGGCCGTCAACCCTATCAACGTTCCAACCTGTACCTAGCAGTGGATTTAGACCCACGCTGTTGCCAGACATAATCTCAAGCAACATGTCCCAATCAGTACGGCCTCTGGCTCCGGTAGCTCATCAGCTAGGTACTGAACTACCATCAGTTCCCTTTCCCTCGAGTATCAATCTGAAACATCTAACAGAATATGCTTCTTCTGGTTCTCTGCGTCCCATGTCGGTGTCAGCACATATTGCTGGCAGGCCTGCTGGTCCTCTTCCTACTTATCCATCCACGAATACAGCTCCAAGGCCATTTCACGGGGATTTCGGTTTCCATCCACAAGCACATATATCTCCTAGACCCAACTCTCAAACAATTCATCTCCCTCCTCTGATATTTCAAGCCCCATCCGTCAGTCCAGCCTCCCAACATTTTGGGCAAAGCTTCACAAGATCACAGCAGTTTGGGAGGCAGATGGATCAACCCCTGCGCCACCTGCCTGGACCATTTCATGGTAACGTGAGATCTTCCAACTTGCAGACCTTTGGACCTCCGTTGCCTCAGGTGATGCCTAGGAACTTCCCTGAAGCTCAGTTCCCGCAACGTTCTGCTCTTTTCCCTCCAAGACCAGTGTTTCATAGTGATAACCTGAATCCAAATGGCCAACCACAGATTCGCCACCGGTTTAACGCAGGTGTGCATCAAGTATATGATCCTTTTTCACCTAGTGACGCATGATGACCCATTAGTGTTTGTTTTTTTCATTACCGAGGAAAAAGAGATAATATTGGATATAATTTTCCTAACAGAAGTTCTAAAGCACTGGCTTTGTCTTTTTCCATGTATAAATGCTCGTCTTTTGTGATTTTAATGGTAAAATTGAAGTTCGGCAGAAAAAATTCTATTGTGCTTTTGTTGTTGTGTTACTTGATGATGGCAGCTTTAGCATAGTAACATTGACGATGGCGTGAGGAAATCATTAACTATTTTCTACAATGCTCAGACACAAAACTCCTTCTGTCCATTTAATATTCTGTAGCTTCAAATGATCTTTTAATCATGACAATGATGCTTATAAACTAACAGTCTGATAGCGTCAAAAGATGGCAGAGTATGTACAGGTTTGGAAATTAGACACATAAGTAGAACACTCTCTGAGTACCAGATGGGTTCAACTGTTGGGGCCTGACCTAAGAACCTTTTCCAGCTTCTCAGCCTTAAGGTAATCATTCTCAGTAAGCGGGCCGGCTGGAAAAGGTGTGATCTCAACCACCAAATGTGGCGTTGGTAACTCATCAAACAGAGCTCTCACGTTGTTGCAACATACGCTTTGACCGTGTGCACTCTCCCTCCGTATCTGACAACCCTGCAGGTAGTATCTCAGTTTAGTTCTTTTAACCAACGCAGAGAGAGGGAGAGAGAAACAAGTGCAGATTATTATAGATGTGTTTATTGTTAAACCTTGTGAGATGTTGCATCCCTAAAGTGGTCATCATCTGAGAGAAAAGATGCAATGGCTTTGAGCAAACGGTTTCCTTCGCCTCTGGAAGGTAACCCTGTAGTTCCTTCTAAGTGTTCCCTTTGTCGTTGGGTGCCATTTGCTCACCAGCTTCCTCTTATCAGCTGCATCCTTTTCTGAGCATGTAAAACATAAAAAAAAAATTGGGCTCATAACTCAACGTTTGGTTTGGATGATTCATTGACTAAACCAGCTTCTCTTTTTATTGGTTTAGTCTTTTGTTTAAAAAAGACTAACAAAGCATCTATCTATCAATCTAAAAAGGTTACAAATAATATATTTCATTAGTGTAAAGTTGGATTAAAGCTCTAGACGTTTCGCTTCTAGTCAAGTCAAAAACTTGTCTCTTTGCTTTTTGTATCTAAAGTATACAACTTTTCACTGAACCAAAAAGAAAAAGTATCCGTCTCCGGAGTGTGGTGATCTTACAATGACTGCAAACGTAGAATAAAGTATACTGAGTCTCTACATACATTATGGTAACTTTAGTAACGTTTTGGCCAAGCAGATAGCTTAGTTAATCCAGGCTGAACTCTTCAAGCCATATGATAACTTCGTTCCTCTGCAAATGCAAAGGCAGATTACAAGTAAACAGCTTAGAGCCAAAAACACTGTATATATGTCACAGAAAGAGTAACATATGGTTTCCAACTAGACATCAAAGAATCACTAGAGGTTGGAATCATACCATTATGAAGTTCCATGTGCGTCCTGGATCATTGTAACGAGCAAGCATACAACCCGTCTTTGCTTTAAGACCATCTTTACTCAGACTCTTCCTCAGTTCGTTCTCTTTTGCACGGACAACATCCTCCGTTGGTTTCCCACTGAACTTCACTGCCGCAGCAAAACCTCCTTCCAGCTTCTTCAAGTTTATCTTTTCTTCATTAGGCATCGGTAAGCTATATAGGGATAAGCAGCCAAACAATCAACCTTTTTACTTACTACTCATCAGTTCCATCATATATCTGTGATATATATATATATATATATAAGCTTTACCTGCTGAGATCTTTTCCTGATGGAATGACAATTTGAACTGATACTGCAGAGAGGTCAGCATCTGTTGCTTGGGTAAACACTGGTGTTGTCATTGGTATTTTCTCAGTCGTCGCGTTTTTCCCAAATATGTACCTTCATAAGCCACATTTGGTGATCACAAAAAAAAATGCCAGAAGAGTTTACAAACTACAAAAGAAATTGCCTCAACTCTCACCCTGCCACGTTGTTGAAACCTGAAGAGCCAGAAAGCTTGTCACCATCTGTCTCCACTACTATGAAAGGTTCATACTTCCTCACCTGCCAAACAATTACAAATGTATTTTGAGTCCAAGCATCACATTCTCTATTTACACGTGGTGCATATTGGTACCTAAGCTCTTAAACCACAAAGAAAGAAGTTATGTAACCTCATAGTTTGCTGCCCTCTTCAGTATTTGATACTTTGGAGTTTCCAAATCAGGCGTTTTATATATCCGTAACTGCCCATTAAAAAATAAATAAGAGTAAGCTTTTAACTCACTTGCAAGAGATTACTTCATGACGTGAAATAAAATGAGAACAAGCCACCTGCTTAAACACATCAACAAGTCCTTCAAAAGAGAAGTAGTCATTGTTATTGATAGAGTCCCACAAGTCCTGCAATATTTGAGCTGTTACTAAGCAGAAAACCACACCAACAAAATAAGATTTCACAAGACAAAAAAAAAAAAAGACATACCAGATGACTACAAAATCTCTTAGTTTCTGGATTAACAACCATGATTGATAACCCTGTGAACACAAGCTCTGGTTTCCACGGTAAAAGTGAGAACTTCATTACCATAGTCCATCTTGTTGTTATCTCGTATGGACCTGTCTATAAGCATATGCATCAGTCTTATCATTATAACTTATGGTAGCAAAAGCATATATTTTCTATAACATGGTTAACCAAGTAGTTAGAGAGGTTGTTAAACAGTGATTAACTTCATTTCCTCTGTTTTATAAACAACTTTTCTGTTTCTTATATACAATCAATGAGTGGCAATAAAGTGTTCAACTTTGCATCAGAAACAGAGCAAAGTTGGAACTGTCTATAGCACATGCATCAGTATAGCATTTATAACTTATGGTAGCAAAAGCATATAGTTTGTATTAACAACTCTGTTTATTAACAACTCCTCTGTTTCTAATTATACCAAACAACCCAAAGTGTTCAACTTTGCATCAGAAACAGAGTAAAGTTGAGAACTTTGAGCAAAAGACCTGTTTAGCCCAGTGAAGTTGAAAATCGGGAGTGAACAGATTCTTCAAGAGAGAGATGTTGAAGAGATATCCAGCTATAGTGTCGTGCTTGGTGATGGGGTCTCTGAACTTCACGCGCTCGTCGTAAGCCTTCGGATCGATCCCTTGGTCGTCGAAAAGGTGAGGAAGATCCTCGTATAGGAACCCGACGAGCTGTTCCATGTCCACCGTCGATGTCGGAGTCGTTTCGTTGCCCACTTGAAGGCTCATACTCGGCCGCAGCCGAGACGTTAAGCTGCGCCGCCGCCGCGGGATAGCGAGGTAATGAGTGGTGGCTACATGCCGCAGGCGATCACTTTCGACGGCGGTGATGGTTGGCCGGTGAAAAAGGCCGGAGAGCTGAGCAGCTGTGGCCATAGATTTTTTTTGATAGAAGTTTGGGTCTCTGTGTTCTCTTTTTAGTACTGGTGCTTGTTGGCTATAGCTACGCCTATCGTTTTGCTTTATGTTTTGTTTACAATACGACGTCGTTTAATGAACTCTTGATTAAAATTGTTTTTTAGAATTTAAAATCAAAATATTTAATGTAAAAATATTAATGAACTCTTGATTAAAATTGTTTTTTTTTTGTTATATATTTGGAGGATGTACAGTGATTATTTATATAAGTTATTGGATTTTATCACACATTTAGTATTTAATGTTATATTAAACACTACAGCATAACTTTATTTAGTCGATATTTTTTTTATTCGGTCCGGTTCTTGACCTTATTCTGAAGAAAGTTCCTCAAGATTTGAGATCATGAGCATGAAGGAGTCTTGAGAACTGGCCTCCCATGTTCTTCAAGCGGTCGTAGCTCCCTGTCTCCACTACGGTTCCATCTGCTATTACCGCAATGCGGTCCAATTTCTTCAGGGTGTTGAGGCGATGAGCCACAACTACAGTTGTCATCTTCCGGCTAGCCATGATCTGAGCTAGAGCTTCCTGAACAGCCTGCTCTGAGTCAGAGTCTAAGGAACTCGTAACCTCGTCAAGTAGAAGTATCACAGGATTTCTAAGAAAGGCTCTAGCGATAGCTAGCCTCTGCTTTTGACCACCTGATAGCTGCACTCCTCTTTCTCCACACTCAGTTTCATATCCCTTCTCCATTGCCCTTTATCGCAAGAAAATACAAAAACAAAAAAGATCACTAACAATAGGACTGAAGATGAGTTTATATCAAGTCTTTCAACAACTACGTTCCCTTATTCATTTTGGACATGAAGTTCTTTAATTTTGGGGTTATAAACAATTTATTTTTTAAAAAAATTAACAATATTTTTTGGGATCTATGTTTATGCATATAAACTCTTAAAAATTGTGGGGACATAAGCCAATCACTTGTTTATGTTCAGAACTGATTCTGGTTTTGGATATATATGCTTCAGGAAAAACCCTAACCCTAAACTAATAACCAACAAGAAATGTGGATGTAATTACTTGTCGACTCATTTCCATGACATGTGTTTTAGTACTAAAAGTAAGAGTATACTTACGAGATGAAATCATGAGCATTGGCGGCTTTAGCAGCCTCCATAACCTCATCCTCGGCCGCTTCAGGCCGTCCAAGCAAAATATTCTCGCGGATACTTCCGGAATAAACCACTGGCTCTTGGCTCACTAGTGCAGTATGTTTTCTATACCATTTTATATCTATTTCTCTCAAATCTACGCCGTCTATTTTCACACATCCCTTTTCCACGTCATAGAAGCGTTGGATCAAAGCAATCACTGTTGATTTTCCGCACCCTGATGTACCGACCAATCCAATGCTAGTCCCAAACTTGATGTCTAAGGAAAACTGTTGGAGCACTGGTATACTAGGCCGGTTTGGATAAGAGAAATCAACCTTCTTTACCTCTATTCTCCCGGTTATTTCTTCAATCTTTGCTCCATGGTTTGTATTGTCCTTCACGTATCCATGAAAAATAAACATTAGTTTATTGCACTATATAAACTAACAACATAAACTTGTTAGTCTATCATATATCTTGTACAATAAACTAATGTTGTTAGTTTATTGCATTATATAAAAAGTAAACATTAGTTTTCAATTTTAATTAGCGGATTTGAACAATATTATGTTGTTAGTTTATCATATCTTGTACACATATAAAATAAATAAAAAGAAAACTGTATAACGTCTAAGAAATAACGAAATGTTAATGGGTTGTTAGTATCTTACTTGAGCTGAAGGACGGTCAAGGATTTTGAAGACCGAAGATATGGCGGCTGAGCCCTTGGCAAGATCAGAAGTCATGCTTCCTGCTTCCGCAATAACCTTACCGGTGCTAACCAAAACAAAGAACGTCTTGAACACATCCCCAGCAGAGATCTCTCCCTTTTGAACCAGCACTCCTCCATACCAAAAGTCCAACGCCCATGTCATGAAGGTCAGACACTGCGCCGAACCCATCCCAAACCCTGCGAGCCATGCTGCCTTCTCACCCTTTCTTCTCGCCTCATCTTGAGCCTTATCAAATATTTCTATAATCTTTTTCGTCGACCCTAAGGATGTAACAATCTTGTGATTGTAAACAGCTTCTGATGCAATCTGCGAGCTACGGTTTTGCGCATAGGCGTAGTTACGTGAAATGCTGGTGAGTAAAACTTTCTTTGTGTAGAAGCAAAGGACAGAGAGAGGCTGGACAGCTATCATGACCAGCGCGAGTTTCCATGCAACTAGTAGACCGATGACCATGGCTATTAGGACACCTGAAATGGTCTGGACGAGCAAGGAGATTCTGTCTGATACTATGGACTTCACAGTGGATGCTTCGTTACTAAGCCTTGAACAAAGCTCACCGCTAGAGTTCTCTTCCACATCAAACCAGGCTGGTTCGAAGGTGAAAATCTTTTCAAGCATTCTCAAACGAAGTGTTTGCATTAGCCTTTCACCCATCTTGGCAAAGCTGTAATGCTGAATGAGATTAAGGGTCATGGAGATAAAGGTGAGGGAGATAAAGATTAAGGAGTAAATCCGAATCCTGTCCTGCATTTGCTGTGAGCTTTTGGCGAAAAAAGCAGAGATCATACCGCCTATGTTTAAGGCGTAAATCGGTTGGATTGCACCAAATGTTGCAGCTGATATGCAACCGAGGAGAGATGACTTCCACTCGGGGGAGACCAATGGAAGAAGTCGAGTGAAAGAAGTAGAAGGGAGGTTATCGTCAGGTTCTTCTGCCTGAATGCTCTCAAAGGGGATGGGAGAAGCAATGAGATCAGGTGTAGACCTTATGCTTAGCCTGTTGAAACTGTTCTTGGCAGACCAGTATTGTCTTCCCTCAGGAGTTTTGACCCCTTCTTGAAGATCTTGTCGATGTTCATGGCTGCTAAATTGTCTTTGGATGTTTATGAGTTTTGCATAATGGTTGTCCTTGGTCATCAAATCTTCATGAGAACCCATTTCTTTAACCGAACCATTTTCTAACACAGCAATGAGATCCGCTCCTCTTACTGTTGAAAGCTTATGGGCCACCACCTGTTTTCACCATAGATGCATTTTATTACAAAAGAAAATGCATATGTAGACCATAACATGTAGTCTATAGAAAGTTGTTGTAATGTTGTTACTGTATCACCTTGTATTCAAATCTACATATTGCATGCTGTTGAGAAAAAAAACATATATTATTGATTCCCAAAATGAACTAAATCTAGATGCATTAGTAAAATGCCACATCCATTAGGCCAGAAGAGAGTAAATGTTTATAAGTTATCCATTCTCACAATCAATATAGAAACTCTAAAACGAATATTTGATGCAATAGAGTTCACATTCTATTTTTTCTAAGTTTTATTCGTTCACAACACATAAAGACTTTCAGAGTGGTTTTACGTACCAGCGTGGTTCGTCCCGTGGCCACTTGATCAAGTGAAACTTGAATCAATGTTTCAGATTCTGCATCTAGTGCACTTGTTGCTTCATCCAAAAGTAAAATCACTGGATTTCTAATAATGGCACGTGCAATTGCAATCCGTTGCTTTTGACCTCCAGATAAAAGTGCTCCACGATCACCTATCTGTTTTCATGTCAATTGTTATAATAACATACATAAGTTTATAATCAAGAACTGAAGCAAACACACACACCTGTGTCTCATAACCATCTGGGAGTTGTGTAATAAAGTCATCCGCATTTGCAGCCTTCGCAGCTGAGATTACTTCATCCATCGATGCATTATCTTTCCCAAACATAATATTTTCCTTGATGGAGGTCCCAAACAAAGCATGGTCTTGACTCACAACACCAATTTGTTCTCTCATCCATTTTAACTGAAGAGTCTTTATGTCAAACCCATCGATCCTCACAAACCCTTCTGTTGGATCATAGAACCGTTGCAGCAATGCGATAACTGTCGACTTACCACTTCCACTAGCTCCCATCAGAGCTACGGTTCTTCCAGCATCTGCTCTCAGAGTGAAGTCCCTGAGAATAATAGATTTTGGACGAGAAGGATATGTAAAGGTTACATGCTCAAACTCTACTCTACCCTCGATCTTTGCATTTGGTATGAACCCTTTAGTCGTATCTTCACCATCTATCTCTGGAACCCTATCAATCCTTGAACATATTCTAGCTGCCGCAACTGAAGCCTCAGAGAAATATTTGATCTCAGTGAGTGCCGTCCCTAGAGAACTGCATCATTGTTTGACATATTTCAATGATAATTATTTAAAACAGAAAGATAAAGGTTGACCTCGGCCAGATCCCCATGGTTATAAAAAAAAAAACAGAAAGATAAAAGTCAAATCTGAAATTTAAGAGATTATAAATGCATTTGTAAGCTAATCTTAATAATTTTCTTTAGGATTTGGGGACTATGCAACTCATGTAAAATATTTTAAACTTGAATGCAAATGTTTCGTCCCGCTGTATCCAAATTCGGTCTAACTCTCATGCCAATATGAGAAATATGCAAATATTCACTTACTTACAGGCCACTCAAGATGAAAGAGATCCCGGCCGCGTAAATGCGTCCACCGGTTTCTTGTTTGTGCATCACCAATCTGCTTCCGTACCACGCAAGAAAAGCCCATATGGTGAAAGAGATCCCTGTGCTTCCCACGGCTAAACCTTTGGCCAGACCTTGCTTTAGCCCAAGCTTCTTGTGTCTTTCCAAGATATCTGAGTAGCTCTTGATGATTTGAGTCTCAGCCGTGAAGGAAAGAATGGTCTTGATGGAGCTTAGAGCCTGTTCCACGATCGAATTTGCTTTGGCATATTCCTTGTATGATTTCTTAGATAAATAAACAAGGTATTTGCCATAGATCAATCCTGGGATTAGAAGAAGAAGAAGTGATGGGAGCGCTACTAGGGTTAATCTCCATGAGAAGTAAGCCGCAAACACGAGGCCTGTAATGAAAACTGAGGTGTGCATCAAGAATATGGGCACCTGAGATTATAACAGCAGAATTATAATTTTCTTCAACATGAAATATATAATATTTAGAAATAAGAAAGAAAATGTTTTTAAAGAAATTTAAATAATAGACACAGGTCACTACATTTAGTATACACTTTGTATGATGTGTGACAGTATTGACGATGTCAGCATTTATTTTTAAGTTAGGTCAAGTAAATTTGCCGGTTGGGTTAAAAATTGCAAGTTGTGTAACCAAGAAAAAGCAAGCAAGTTTCTAGGCTTTTGCAATCTTGATAAGCAAAAAATTGAAAAAGACATGAATATAATAAAATAAAGATAAGATAAAATAAAATGAAATGAAAAAGCTTTTATTTTTTATTATATATCTCTTAGTGGAATTACCTTTACTAAAAATTGATATACTATTTATATAGACATATAAATTAATAGACTTAAACATTCTCAACGTAAATTGTAGTTTGTATATTTTTACTAACCCTTCCTAAATGTTGGCCAGTGGCGTTTAATCTCCGAAAGCTTTTTTTTAAACACAATTTCGGAAAGCTTAAAAATGGTTCCTAAATGCCTACTTTCCTAAACGTAATTGTGTGGTATATTTAATTAATTATACTGAATGAGTGGTCTATACTTACACGAAGCTTGTTTCAAAAAAAGAAAAAACTTACACAAAGCTAATCAACCATCTAAGAATGGGTTTTCAATTAGTTTTGCAGTATTTTAGGATGTTTGTATTTTATGTTTTAAATCTTAAACGTAATTTTTTTAATCTTCTATACTTGTAGCACAACGCTGCTTAACCATCTAAGAAATACTTTGTCAGAATTTGATACCTTTTCACTAAGAAGTTGTTGGATGAGAGAAGTATCAGTGGAAATGGTGTGAATAATTTCAGAAACGGAAGCATCTTCTGTTTCAAAGAAAGAAACTTCTTGTCGGAGAACAGCTTTAAGATATGTTCGACGAATCTTCTCCACTTGTCTCTCGCTTGTTTTGCTCCAACAATACCCCTCTGCACCAAAGAACACATTTTAACATATTTTCTTTGAAAACTTATTTGTAGAACAATTAAGAAACCATTTTGATAGTACCCATAAATGCCACTCCTAGGATAGCCAGTCCCAAGTATACGAAGTATAAGCTGCACTGTTCACACAAACTCATTATTGTCGTGGTCGAATGTTTTAGGAAATTTTCTCACAAGATTACATGGTATTTTTCTTTAACACGAAAACGCTAAACTAGAATGTAATAATATGTTGGATCATTGTGTCATCGAATTGAACTGCAAATCACTTCAGGCATAAGTAAATTTACTTATAAACAAGATTAAAGATCCATAAAAACGATTGAAAGAATTCATTTTTCATATTAGCTATATTTTCATTTTAAAGATTTTTTCATAGAATAAAACATAAGAAATGTTGATCTTATAACAAAACCGATCCGATACCATCTGTTTTTTTTGGTCCGCATGTTACAAACCAAATCAGGTTTGCAAATCAGTCTTTTCTTGGATTTTATTATGAACTAAAAGATGACTAACCTTCTGAACCTCGTCCTTGAAAGTAGTGGAATGAGGGTTGTGTTGGCCGTAGCCCAAGCTATTCATAATTTTGCTTGCGAACACTAACGCCACGTTTGTGGACATGCCATCTCCAATGGCTCCCACCGTACCAAGTACCATTAGAATTATATCTATCCAATCTGCGAACCGAAATATTACATGCATGTTACAACTCGATTTAGATGATACTGACTCGGTTTTCTCTCGAGAAGCCATCTTATTTCTTTTCTCTTTTTTCTTGTAATTTCTCATACGACATCGACGAGGGGAGTTGTCTTATTTATAGGAAGAGTGAGGTTAGTGATTGTTAAAGTTTTATGCACCCAAAATGGACGTGCTACAGGAGCTTTTGCCTTTACTTGTTTTAACAATTAAATATCAAATTACCTTTATTTGTGGGGCGTGTATATAGTTAGGTATTCTTTATTATGCCTTTCGCTTATGGTTGTTGATAATTTTATTTCATCACATGCATATTTCATTATGATATTTGTTTAGTACATACGGTTATAATATTTGATAAATTCTTTAGAGAAATCTGACAACTTAACACTGATCTGTATTTCTATTTGTTTCTATCACTTATTTATATATATTTTGTTTAAATCACTTATTTATGTTTTGAAAACGTGTTTTGTATTTAACATTTTCTCAAAGATTAGCTATACTCTATCCCCTTCTTTGTACGACAGAATCACAGCGACAAACCACTAACGATATACCACTAATTATGCAGCAGGCTACTAAATAAAATACTAAATAAAATACTTTTCATTTTTTTCAAAAAATGAACTTTTTTAAAAATTAATAACTCTATAAATTAATAAATTGTCATAGTCCTATTATTATTAATTTATAGAAGTTTTACTATAGTTCTAAACTGCTACTTTGATATTACATTGAACAAAAGAAAAACATAAAGACACAAACCTTGATTTCATTCGAGAAGATAGAAACATTGTTAAAACAACATTGATGTTGATGTTGTGTCAACCTCCTCAGACACCTTATATTACTTTTGAAATCTCTATCCTTTTGCCATCACAAAACTTGGAAGTTACTATACACATAATGTAACACAGGAACATCAATCCATTAATTTGTCTTTGATCCTAAGGAATGTGGGGGTTATGATTTGAAATGATTTGGAAGTGGGTTCATGTAAACAATGAGGCTGCATCTTTGGAGTCGTTGGATTTATTAAAGTTTGTATCAGCTGCTGAGTCTATGCAATATGGAATCATGGGAACTTTATGTCCACCTCCGCTTAAGAAATCTTCTGAGAACGTCCTGTAAGAATTTAACAAAAGATGCAAGATAGTGAATGAATAATGGTTTAAAAAGCTGTGAAAAATGAGGTGATAGAGATCATGGGAATCTATTGCTTGTTAAAGTGTCATATTTGGGTTGATTTTAATTAATAGCCCAATTTTTTGGGTTGATTTTAATTAATATAGTTTTAAAAAGTGTCATATTTGGGATTTTTTCTGTCTTTATCATGTCAACCATGTATGTTAAATCCTTTTTTCTCTAAACCTTGAAACATACTATATTTATCTTTTTTACTGTAAGATACCATTTCTGAAAATAAATAAACATTACTTGAAACATACTATAGGAATGTGAGTCATGTTAAATTCTGGATTTGAATAACATTTATCCAAAAGAAAAAAAAGCATTGATGGAAGTTACGAAGGTAAATCCCATTGACATATCCCTTTTGTGACTCCTAATCATGTTCAGAGCTCTAAATTAAGTATACAAATTTGAAAACAATCATTATTAGCTCAAAACAAAATGAGTACAATTTAGTATCTTCAGATTAAATTTTCTAAGGATATATAGTTTGTTCATGCTTTAAAATTGAATTAGAAGTTCTTAAAATAAGAATTTATATATATATATATATTTTTTTTTTCAAGGTTCTAGAAAATCGGTCTAGACGGTGCTTAGGCGGAAACTCGATCCCATCTAAAACGATTTTTAAAAAAATTCTATTTATAAGATTCAAATGGTTTAAAATGTTCTAACTTATTTTAAATTGATCTAAATTAGTCGAAATATGTTAAATTAAGAAATATTGATAGTATAATCCAAAAATTTATTTAATTTATTTTGTTTTCAATATCTAATTTTGATAACTCATCACAATAATTTAATAACTAAATTTAAAAATTAAAATATCTCATATAAATGTAAAACATATATAAAATAAATCAAATTTATAATTTGTTAACGTCTAGGCCTCGCCTAGATTCCGAATAATCCGCATAATCGCTAGTCTTCTATAAATCGATTAGTTATCGCCTAAGGATTTTTTGAATATATATATTCTAGATTAACATGGGGTAATCTATCAATATTTTGATATTTAAAATTGTAACCGTTGACATAATACCTCTTGAAAAGAATTTTGGTGATGTGGATCGGGGTCTTGAACTAAAGTTACTAAACTATCTCCTAATCGTAAATGTTTCTGTTCAAAATATACTAAGACTCAAACTAAAATGGAAAGTAACATACATACACTAAAGACGGAACACATACTAACGGTCTAATTGCCTTGCCTCCTAACTGCAATGGAACACCTTGTTCTTCTTCTTCTTTTTGATAACTTTTTTTTTTTTTCTTTTTGATAACTTAGTTTACTAAATACACTTGATAAAGCTTTCTTAGGCTGATTTATAAACATATAATATTAAACACTGGCTTAGACACAACATCATACCTATCTGTAGGTATATAAAATTGTCTAAGAACTTCGTTACAATTTGTTTGTACATTACTCTTTTCCGATATTGGTTAATAGGTTTTGTTTGCGTTCTACACGTTTGTTATGAGCCTTGCATATTTTTTTCAGAATATTTGCAATCAATTTAATATTTTCTTCTCTATTTTTAAAATATTTTTTTATTCTTTAAAATAGAACCTTCTAAAATCTTGTATTTCTATTGCAAATAATAATTACTTTATGTTCTTATAGTTTTTTTTGTTTGTTTTGTGTATTACTCAAAAAGTAATTTATTATTTCACTTTTAATTTTTGTAATAAATATTTTCTAATAATACTTTTCATAAATTTATGAACATAATCTTTTTAAAATATATTTTCTACTAAATGCTTATAGTGTTACCTAAGTATATCTATAGGTTCATCCACCGTCCACGTAGGATGTATCCCCTTGTCTCCACCCTTCATCCGTTGGTAGCGTATATGAGATGATTAAACACTTTAATAAGAAGTTATACGCGTTAAAAAAAATTTATTACGCGTTAAAGTACATATAAGAGTAAGAAAAAATCCAAGGTTCGTTATTGCAATAGCCGTACTCACATATGCATGTATGCCTACTTTTTCTTCTTTCTCTAAATGCATGCCTGCATCTAGACAAGTGTTTGATTTTGGTGATGTAAAGAATATGTTGAAAATCTGGTAAATTCATTTATTTGATATTATCCAAACAAAGGAATAGACATAGATCACAATTCACAAGTGTCATCAGAATCCAGACCTGTTCAATTATTAGGTTTTATTAAAAAATCTGGTATTCAATGTTTGACCAAAAAAAATCTGGTATTCAATGTGTCACCCTCAAAATAAGAACTTGTCATTTGAATATGTATGTATGCATGCATTTACAGCCAGATCAAAATAATCTACTGTCCCAAAATATTTCAGTAGTTCTGTAGGCTTCCAATATTACATCTAAGAAGAGAGTTAAGAGGAGAAAAAAAAGCTTGAGGAAGAGAAGAAGCAATGGCACATTACAGAGCCGGCTCAGAGGTAGAGAACGTATTAAACGATAGAAACACTAGTCGCCGGGAGAAGGAGGAAGATGAAGATGAAGCCATGAAATGGGCGGCTCTGGAGCGTCTTCCTACGTACGACCGGGTTAGGAAGGCCATGCTAAGAGGGATCACAGGAGGTTTCAAGGAGATTGACATTAAGGATCTTAGCCTCGTGGAGAGAAAGGAGCTATTTGATAGAGTGGTTGCAATGGACGACGATGATTGGCATGGATTCTATCTACGAAGGCTAAAGAGACGCACCGATAGGTAAATAACACCCCTGACCATATTGATTATAAAAAAGTTACACTTGAAATTTTAATTTATAACTTGTCTTAAACAAAACAGAGTCTCTTTGAATCTCCCAACAATAGAAGTCAGATTTGAGAATGTGAACGTGACTACCGAAGCACTTGAAGGGAGCAGAGCTGTTCCCACAGTCATTAACTCATACGTTAGCATTGCAAAAGTAAACATATCATTACCTCTTGAGGTTTCCTGGGCAACAAGAAACTGATCTGCAACGCCAGTTTCTACGATCCCTCACTGATCTCACCTACTCATTTAATTTTCTGTTAGGGTGTTGCAACTAAAATCGGAGTTCTTCGGAGTAAAAAAATAACAGTCTCCATTCTAAAAGATGTTAGCGGAATCATCAAGCCTGGCAGGTCCATCAACTATTTCTAGCTATTTGTTCTTTCATTACGTTTTAGACTCTAAAGGATATTAATCTATACGACTATACCTTATAGCCATAGGCTTCCACCATTAACAAATTATCATTTCTTTTGATCTTCCTACAGGCTAACTCTACTTTTAGGACCACCGGGCTCTGGAAAGTCGACCCTACTCAAAGCATTGTCTGGAAAGACAGAAAGTGGACTAAAAGTAAATATATACATCAATCTTTGATAGAAATTAAAGAATGCTTTTATGTATTTGAAGCAATGAATGATAACCTTGGGTTGTTTGACTGGTTAGTGTACAGGGAAAGTGACATACAATGGGCATGAAATGCATGAGTTTGTACCTGAAAGAACTGCTGCCTATATCAGCCAATACGATGTTCATCTGCCAAAGCTAACAGTTCGAGAAACACTAAAGTTTTCCGCAAAATGTCAAGGAGTCGGCACAGGCTACGGTATGAACCATTATCCTCCTTATTCTACAAGAATCTCTCCATTTTTTTTATCAAACCAAAAACATCTCTCCCCAAATTGTTTATTGACATGTATGGTTGAGTAACAGATATGCTTGAGGAGTTACTGAGACGGGAGAAAGAATTCAATATCAAGCCAGATCCTTACCTAGATGCTCTAATGAAGGTACCATGAAAAATTATTAGCTAGAGAATTGCTAAAAAAAAATTTAATTGTCATCTGTTTTCATCAAGAGTGACATCTGATTTTTTCGCTCATATTAAAAATCATTTAATTTTCTTTTTACCATCTATCAATAAACTAAATATTTTTCTCTCCTTAAATAATACATTCAAATAGTATAGTTAAAGTTAGATTTTTATTAAATTTTTATATTGAAAATATAAAACGACAGTACTGAAACCAAATAAAATGCTAAAATACTCTTTAAAAATTGTTGTGATCTTCTTAACAGGCTTCAGTTATAAAAGGACACAAGGAGAATGTGGTTACAGATTACGTTTTAAAGCTTCTAGGACTTGAGATGTGTGCTGATACTATTGTTGGGGACAGTATGGAAAGAGGCATCTCTGGTGGGCAAAAGAAACGTGTAACTACCGGTACTAATGCGGAAACCTAATAGTATTTATGTCAGAACTGAAACGTACGTGTTCATGTTGTGACATAGTGTTTGTGTGTAGGCGAGATGTTGGTCGGACCTGTCGGAGCTTTCTTCATGGATAACATATCAGATGGTTTAGATAGCTCGACGACCTTTCAGATTGTCAAATGCGTCAAGCAAATGATCCAAGTTTTCGATAAAACCGCTCTTGTCTCTCTTCTCCAGCCTCCTCCAGAGACATTCGAGCTCTTTGATGATGTTATTATTCTTGGAGAAGGCCGTATAATTTACCAAGGACCTAGAGAAGACGTCCTCGGCTTCTTTGAGTCTATGGGGTTTAGGTGTCCTGAAAGAAAAGGAGTTGCTGATTACTTGCAAGAAGTGAGTTCTTTTTTACTAAACCTAGTCTTTACTTAGTTACGTACTGATCAAGCTTTCACTTTTTTCAACTAGATTTTATCAAGAAAAGATCAAGAACAATACTGGGCTAATCCAGACCTACCTTATCGTTATGTATCGGCAAAAAAGTTCGAGGAAGGATTCAGAACGTACAATCTATGGAGCACAATCAGTTCTCAGCTAGCAACCCCATTTGATCGAGAGAAGAATCATAGAGCAGCCTTGACAAAGACTAGATATGGAGCTAGAAAGATGGAGCTACTAAAGGCCTGCTTGGTACGAGAACAGATTCTAATGAAAAGAAACATTAGAATCTTCGGCCTCAAGTCATTTCAGCTCATCTTCAATGCAATCATGATATCCATTGTGTTTTCGACACAAAGGGAACACCACAACACGATAGAGGATGGTATCATCTACATGGGAGCTATCTTTTTAGAAATACAAATGATTGTCTTCTCTGGCTTCTTTGAACTTCCTATGACGATTGATAAGCTTCCCGTGTTCTACAAGCAACGTCGTTTCAGCTTCTATCCATCGTGGGCTTTCTCGTTACCCGCCTCGGTCATCAACTTTCCTATATCATTCGTCGAAGTCTTGATTGTGGTCATTATAACTTATTACAGCATTGGATATGATCCAACCATCACATCGTAAGCTTATTATCTCCACATTAATTTGGTGTAGAGTTATCTATATTATGTTGTTTTAACTTTTCTTTTTATTACAGAGTTTTAAAACATTACTTGATTCTAGCATTGTGTGGACAAACGTCGTATGGATTTTTTCGGTGTATCGCCGCAGTGACTAGGAACCATGTGGTTGCAAACACAATCGGATGTCTTGTTTTGATGTGGCTGATGACATTCAGTGGATATGTCTTGTCTCGACGTAAGTTTTTGACGTTTTTGTTGTTATTCAGAATCATTTTATGCTTGTATGGTGGATAAACTAACTAGTGATGAACTCTATAATGGTGCAGACCAAGTCCACAAATGGTTGACATGGGCGTATTGGACATCCCCGGTTATGTACATTCAGACAGCTGTTTCCGTTAACGAGTTCCGCAGCAAGTCATGGAAAGATGTAAGTTCTTGTAAACCCTTTCTTGACTTGCAAGTTTCACATGAGACAAAAATAAAATTACTATGTAGTGCACAATTTGCAGGGTCTTGGAGTAGCGATTTTGAAGTCTCGAGGATTTTTTGTGGAGACTTACTGGTACTGGATTGGACTTTTGGCATTGGTCACAGCCACAATTCTCTCCAACATTGTTACATCTTTGTGTCTGGCTTTTCTTAAACGTGAGTGTCCTCACTTCATCTCTATGTATAAATGAAAGTTATATCCATTACATGTGAATACATTACTCATGTAGAATATGGAGTATCCAAGTCTGCGGTTTTACGGGATGAATGTGAAGACGGTACTAGCAATGCATATTCAAGTAAAGTCTATAACGTCTCTTCTCACTTTTCATCTACTTAAAGTTTTTATGATCTCAAATATATAGCTTGAATCTTATAGGTGTGGCGACAAAGAGAACTTCCAACGACAAGAAACTGCGTATACCCTTCAAGCCTTTATACATCACGTTCGAGAACATCATATATTCTGTTGATACTCCAAATGTAAGTAAATAGCATTTTAAGTAAGAGTATTTGGGAGAGAAACTAAAGAATAGAGAAAATTTTGTAGGAGATGAAAAAAAGAGGGGTAAAAGATGATAAACTAGTGCTACTTAATGGACTAAGCGGTGCTTTTAGGCCCGGTCATCTCACTGCACTAATGGGCATGAGTGGAGCAGGCAAAACTACTTTGATGGATGTTTTAGCCGGGCGCAAGAACACTGGTTACATTACAGGGGACATCAATATCTCTGGCTTTCCTAAAAATCAGGACAGCTTTGCTCGTGTTTCAGGGTACTGTGAACAGTTTGACATACATTCCCCTCTACTAACTGTCTATGAGTCCCTTCTTTATTCTGCATGGTTGAGGTTACCTCCTAATATCGACGCAAGTACTCGAGAGGTTTGTTGCTTCTTAATCTATGATGTGATGATGATGATGATGATGATGATCAATATCTTTTCCAGAAACCATATAAACTAATGATAGAAATGTGCAGCTTTTCATTGAAGAGGTGATGGAGTTGATAGAGTTAGAACCATTGAAGGATATGTTAGTTGGTTATGTTGGAATAAGCGGTCTTTCGACTGAGCAAAGAAAGAGAATGACAATCGCTGTAGAGCTTGTAGCCAATCCATCTATTCTTTTCATGGATGAGCCAACATCTGGCTTGGATGCAAGAGCTGCTGCCATTGTCATGAGGACTGTTAGAAACACTGTTGACACTGGAAGAACTGTTGTGTGCACCATTCATCAACCTAGTATTGATATCTTTGAATCCTTTGATGAGGTAACTCTACATACTTATTTCTCTTTATGTTTTATCATTACTTTCTACCTTTACTTATGCATATAAGTTTTGTTTTATTAGCTTTTCTTATTGGCTAGAGGTGGAGAAGAGATCTATGTTGGTCCGATAGGCCACAATTCCTCAAAACTAATTGAATACTTTGAGGTAAGAAAGAAGAAAGTGAATCATCGTCTCATTTAGAGGGCTAAAATGAATGTTTCATTCGGCTTAATTTGATTCCTTACACTAACTAAATAAGATGTTTGTAGGGAATAAGAGGGGTAGGTAAGATCAAGGAAGGTTATAATCCAGCAACATGGGCACTGGAAGTAACAACAAGGGAACAAGAAGATGTTCTTGGTGTTAGATTTGCTCAAGAATACAAAAACTCAAACCTCTACAAGTAAGTTGACTTATAACGTTCCCATTCATAGGTTCACAAAGTAAACTCACTAATGTTTTTTGTGTGTGGGAAGCAGGAGAAACAAAGATCTAATTAAGGAACTAAACAATGTTCCACCTCATGCACAAGACATTCATTTCTCAACAAAGTACTCACAATCCTACCTCACACAGTTCCAAGCTTGCCTGTGGAAGCTACACAAATCATACTGGAGAAACGTTCCTTACAACGCCGTGCGTCTTTGTTTCGCCGCCGCGGTTGGAATCTTGTATGGGATCATTTTCTGGAGCCTTGGTCAAAGAATGGGAACAAAAGAAGATATATACAACAGCGTAGGCGCTATGTCAATCGTTGTTGGCTTCTTAGGCTCACAAAGTGCGGCCACGGTGCGTCCTGTGGCCATAGCTGAGCGTACTGTCTTTTACCGAGAGACCGTCGCTGGAATGTACTCTGCTCTACCATATGCATTCTCACAGGTATGTACATAATACATGCATTCACACTTATTTCATTTCTATATATACTAACAAACCTAAGTTTTGGTTTCTAAACAATTTTTGAAGATGATCATTGAGATCCCATATACAATGGCACAAGCATGGATCTATTCAATTTTTGTCTATGGGATGATTGGATATGAATGGACTGCTTCCAAGTTTTTGCTATACACATTCTTTACTTTCATTACCATCCTCTACTACATCTACACTGGCTTCATGCTCATTGCAGTAAGCCCTAATCAAGAAACAGCTGCGATACTCAATGGTATCATCTCCACAACGTTGAACGTCTTCTCAGGATTCACCATTCCTCGTCCTGTAAGTAACCAAAGACTAATCATGCAGACTCTTTCTAAAACTTCATAACCAAAATGCTTATAGTTAATATGATGTTTTTGCAGAGAATGCCAGTGTGGTTGAGATGGTTCCCTTACGCTAGTCCAGCGTGGTGGGGGTTGTATGGATTGACTATATCTCAGTATGGAGATGTAGAGACGAGGCTTGATACTGGTGAGACGGTGAAAGAGTTCATGAAAAACTATTATGGTTATGAACATGACTTCTTGTGGGTTGTGTCACTTGTCATCATTGCTTTCTGTTTGCTCTTTGCCTTTATCTATGCCCTCTCGGTTAAGACTCTCAACTTCCAAAAGAGGTGAGAGGCTTTGTTGTGAAACCTAAGTTCAACTTTCTTTCTCTACAAGTTATCTATGTATAAACTACACTGATCCGAGATATATATAGTTTAAAGATTTATGTATACAAGTGAGAAACCATAAGACACATTGGTAAAATGATTAGTAAAAAAGTTTTTTATTGTAATCTTTTGATACTTTTATTACACTTCCAAATAAAATTGCAAAAAAGTTTAGGAAACTCATACCTCAAGCTTAAGAAACTTAGTGATGACTCCCATCATTTCACCACCATGGAAACGACCAAGACACCCTCTCGCAGCTGCAATCTCACTCAACTCCGCAACTGAATCACCACCAATAGCTTGATGAGTCTCCTTTCTCCCACCTTCTTTTCCGGTGACATCTCCATCAGACTCCACCACCTTTGGAAGTGGAAAAGGCTCCAAAGACGTCTCTAACAGTGCTGATTCTCCTCCAACAGCACTCACAAACTCTCTTAACCTGCACATCGTGAATGGGACCGGCTCGAAGCTGTGGTCTCCATACTCAACCGGAGTAGAGTGATCACCGGTCACACACAAGAAATACTGGTAGTTACTACAAGACTCAGCTTGCCACAGAAGCTTAGCTAGCTGACGTATCGCCTTATCAACAGCCTCCAAGCCTTTGACTTTGAACATCGTCGCCTTATCGTGACCAGCATCATCTATAGCCTTTATGTGAAGGAACCCGAAGTCATAACCCTCCGACCTTCCCTGTTTGTGCCCGTCCTCTCCCGGGACAAAGACATTGGGACAAGGGTTCAAAGGAGCTGAGAGGGCGTTGGCTATAGCAACTGCTTTGGACGTGAGAAGCGTCCTGTAATCTCCAGTGGCTCCTGGAGCTTCTAGAATGTCGATACCGAGGGACATACCAAGTCCTGCTATGATCTTTGTCGGTGCTACCATACACGGCCACAAACCGTGCTTCTCTTCGAAAGGAGGAACCTCTATTCGAATGCCACAGCCTCTTAGAAGCACGAGGTTAGCGATGTTCTTGCCTTGTGAAAGTCTCTTTGCGTTAACAGGGTGGGAGACAAGAATGCGTGATATCTCCTTGGATAGTTCGTTGACGACGTTAGCTGTGTGTTTGGCTTCTTCTGATTCATCCAGAGGTTTAGCTTCGAGAAGCAAACGGTTATCCTTCAAAGGATCTGTTCCTGAGATGTTCCCACTGAGCTTTGGCCCTTTTACAACCACTCCACATCTGTGTTCCGTTGCGTATCTGTTACACAAAAGATCTTTGCTTTAGCACACAAAACCAAAAACATCATAAAGAGAGTTAGTAACAGTACCTGACTCTCACTTCATACTCAGGGAAAGAAGGAAGCTTCATTCCATCAAGAGCTGCACATAGTATAGGCCCTTCTTCTTCGAAATGCCGGTCGGCTCTTCGGCTAACAACAACGCCAGTTTCCTCATCCAACGTCGCAAAGTTAGACTGCACCAATATCAAACTCAGTGTTCTTGAACATTGATCAAACCTATAAAAAACTGACCAAAAGAATCTAAGACTCTAAGTCACACCTTGAAAGCTATATCACCTGGTGACATTGCTAACCCTGCACCCATCGACTCAAAGGCGCCGCGTCCTCTGTAGTACACTCTGGGGTCATAACCCATCAGAGAGAGGTGAGCAGTGTCGCTGCCGCATCCCAATCCAACTTCCACTGGATCCATCAGACCATTGATTCCAGCTGACGCGATTGCGTCGAGATTAGGTATGTTTGCTGCTTGCAGAGGAGTCTTGTAGCCTAACCTCGGTATCGAGACATCTCCCAAACCATCGATCAGGACAAAAGCAACTCTCTTTGTGACTTCTCCATCACCCTGTTCCATCTCTGATCCAACTTCACAAAAAAGACTCGATCTTTAGAATTGAACATCACAAAAAGACTCGATCTTTAGATTTGAACATTCATAAAGACTTGATTTTCTTTTTTTTTTAAATGTTAACAATCATCTCAAATCATCATGCAGAAAATGAAACAAAGGTATAGCGAGACGGATACAGACAGAGACAGAGTGATTAACAAAACTGAGAACACAGATTCGATAGAGAGTAGAGTCATGCATGATCCGAAAGTTGCGTTACCTGACAAAAGAAAGAGAGAACTGATCTTCAGAGAATGTAATTCTCTAGCATCATCATCAACTTTGTCTTTCAGATTGCTTTTTGGCTTGTTGTCTTAAGAATCTCTTTACAGAAGACAAGATATTTAAATTAACCCAAACCGGATCAGTATAAACCGAATCGGTTTAGATTGAACAAGCGTTATGCAAAACTTGGTGACTAGGGTTTTTGATAATATGGACAAAAGATGGGCCCTCGGTATAACAGCTCTAAGGTAGATTATTAATCAGATAATTTGTCTAGGCCCATCGATTTATTGGGTTGCCAGGATATAGAGTTCTGTATACATGGCCGCATGTAATATATATAATTTTTTTTTTTTTTGGACAAACAGAATTTTTATAAATCACTACACTCAATCCATGGAGTAATTGTTCAAAGTAGATGACAACAAGGCCAAACCGGCTAAACAAACCGCTATAACAAAGCGGAGAACAAACATACAAAGGATAAGAGCAATTATCACACCTAAGTAGCTAAAGTCGTGGAGGAGTCCTCTAACCTCAACGTCAAAACTACCAAGGTTTGAAATGCTGGAATGAGATTTAGATAGCACATTGAGTGATCTATAACCCGAGACTGAAACAACAACAGGTGTTGAGTTAACAATCAAGAAAATGGCTGTTAATGCATAGGTGACATGACACCAATTTGCTGAGCCTTTACGAAGTCTAGACAACAAAGTGTCTGTAAGCTTCGAGACAATACTTCCTGCAACACAACCACTAAACAGAAGTGGAAAGTAAGGGAAGAAAACATGTTCCACAAAGAACAATGTCGATAAAACAACAATATTCAACCGCTGAATGGACAGCTCAAGTACTAATTCTTCAACCTGCCACAGAGGAAGAGAAAGCCACCTGATAACATCAAAGTTAAGAACGAATACGAGTAGAGGTCTGCATACTGCAGTAAAAGGTTCCACATGGGAAACAAATGTGTCACCAATGTACCCACAAGGAGAAGACACTGGGACTGGGAGAGGATGGCTCAAGCCTGAAGACATGAGAAGCATAAATGCAGAACATGACAAGGCTGAGAACACAGATCTGTCGAGACAGAATGCTGGACTTGAAGAGACAACCATCGAGGATAGAATCTCACATGAAAAAATAATCATTAAGCTCTCAATATCTTGAGTGAGACTAGGTAAGGGACTGCATACTGCAGTAGTGAATCGCACCAAGGCGAGAGATTTGCCAACGAGAGGCATAAAAGAACCATCTGTCAGACTGAACAAAAAGTCATACCGACACTTAATATCCAAAGCACACAGCAGAATGGCGAGAGGAACTGATGGATTTAGTAGATCTGTAAACGGAGGAGGACGTCCCGCGTCAACAGTAGCTAAGACGAGGGAAGAGCAGGTTCTTGCGGAGGAAAGCCATAGCTCCAACTGGAAAACGAGACCGGGGAGAAGGCTGCACCAACCAGTAGAGAGACACACTCCAAAAGACACCACAGCTGAACCGGCTAAGCCACTAGTCTTTAATGCGACATCAACAGAGAGGGGAGGTTGACATCGAGAAAGAGACAAGTCTGGTGGGTCTGGAGGGTCTGAAGGGTCTGGAGGATCAAAGCGAGGAGCCACGACGAGCGGATCTGGAGGAAGATTAAGAGGCGGCGGATCTGGATCTGGGCGAGAGAGAAGTAACATCGAAACCAAATCTTGAACAAACATCACCACAAGTAAGTACATAACGCACACAGAAGAAAAATTACAAGCCGTATTTGGAATATTTAGTGAAAAGACGTAAAATGGGAAGCCAAGAATCAAATTACACAAACGTAAACGTGATCCAAACAATAAAATTGATCCGTTAACAAGCATAGAAATTACATTGACATTTTGATCGATGAATTCATTTCTAAAGAGTTTGTATTGGTTAACTATATTATTTTGGCAGTTTCAAATAAAACAATATTATTTTGGTGGATGAACTTATTTTGTATATATCATCAATATTCATATTTAATCATACGCTATCGCTAGCATTTGTAGAATGCGAGGAAATAAACACTACAAGAAAATATTTATATTGCGACAATTTTTTTTGTCACAATACACGTAATTCCGTAACAATATAACTATTGTGACAGAATTGTTACCATTTTCAAATAGTAGCAATAGTGTCGTCACAAATTTATGCCGTAACAAAAAATGTCTAAGTTTGTTACAAATATATCTAGTAACTAGTTTGTAAGTAAAAGTGACAAAAATAAAAGTAACAAAACCGTCACAAATACTCCCTCTGTTTTTTAAAGATGTGTATTTTAGGAATTTTTTTGTTTCAAAAAGATGTATTTTTCATATTTTCAATGTAATTTTTGTCAACTAATTATGAATAATTGTGAATCTCAAAAATATTAATTGCATTTCTTGAAATTTTATTGGTTTAGAAATATAGGAAATATAAAATAACAAAAAACTATGCAATAATAAGTAAATTTTAATATGTTTTATTAAAAAGTGTGAAAATCTCAAAACATGTATTATTTAAAAATAGAGGGAGTATTGACTAAAAATCTGGTCTTAAAATCGTTGGCTTTGGTGACGACTAAAATGTCTCAATTTTGTAATTAATTGCAACAAAACTTTAGTCACTAAATGTCCTGAATAGTGACTACAGAGTTGTCTTCAATTAGTTACACATACATACTCAAAAAAAAAAAAAAATCAAAAAAAAAAGTTACACATACATACTAAAAAAAGTCTTGAATCCGTCAGTCAAATTATTACAATTATTACAGTTTTCAATTCGGTAAATTTTGTCCCATTTTGTCTTGTATAACAACTAATTTGACGTCTATAAACTGTTAATATTTTGTATTAAATTTGTTTGTTACGTATTTGTATCATTTATACTAACTTTATTAAAACTACACAATTAGAAAGTTATTATCAAAAGCAAAAGATACACAAAAACTTACATACATATGTCAAGATCTATAATATGAAGAGCATCTCCAAAAGACTCTCTATTTTAGAGTTTGCAAAAACTTTATATTTAAAGTTTCAAGGTGTTTCTCTCCAAAAGCAAAACTTTAAACTTAACTTTAAAACTATTTGTATTTTACTTTATGATCCTTGTATTTATCATAATTAGTATAAATCCATAAAACTTTTATAAATAACTAACAGATATATTAAAAAAATTACATAAATATTAATTAATAAAATCTTACACTAAAAGATGAAATTATAAATAGAGATATATAATCAAAAAATAAACTACAAACAAAATATCACATTATTTCATAAAATTATTAATAATTTAATGAAAATAATTTGGTATTTTTTGTAGTTTAATATTTAAATATGCATTTTTATTTGTAATTCTAATTTAAAACTAAAATTAGACAATAAGAATATTACAAAAGAAACTTAATAAAAAACTTTTTTAAAAGGGTACATGAAAAAATAATTACTATACAATGTGGTATTTTGTTTGTAGTTTAATATCTGATTATGTATAATAATTATTTCTTCAAGTACCCTTTTAGAAAAGTTTTTTTATTAAGCTTCTTTTGTAATATTCTTGTTGTCTAATTACATAATTTTTTTAATAATAATTTATGTGTAAAATTTGAATTTATAAAATCAAATCTGAAACAATTATGAGATATAAAAACTTTAAAATGATAGACAAAAATAATAATTAAAAATCATAAATGTGATATGTAATTAATTATAAGGATCAAATTGCAAATAAAAATATGAAACTTCAAATTTGAAGTTTTGAGTGGTTTCACTCCACAAAACTCTAAATTTGAAGTTTTGAAGTTTCTTTTTGGAGAGCAAAAACTCTATATTTGAAGTTATAGAGTTTTTTTTTGGAGATGCTCTAAGTTACAAAAAAAGATCTATAATACATCGAACTCTGTTAAACCATATCAGAAAGAATAAACTAAACAAAGAAAAAAATTCCAGAAACAGAGGATAACAAATAAACAGATCCATTAAATCTTGGAGTGACTTTCCGCACCGGCCTTATTAACAGAATCCCGATTTTATAAACCGGCTATCTTGGGAGGTTTGTGATCTTTGTCGAGTTAGTATCCAAGAGAAAAAAGTCTTCCATAATCGACAGACTGGGAATTTGATCCTCTCTCATACAGGCGCACAAATATGTTTAGAAGATGCATCTACAACAAGCAAAAGAAATCATTTGAGTTTCAATACAATAAGCAGTTTAAATAACTGTTTGAAAATATACACCTCATACAGAAGATTAACCCTACCTAATGCGACTCTGAAATCAGTGATTGTGAAAAGTTAAAAGAAAAAAAAAGACGGCTTTTATTTTGTACGAGAGAGTTCTTAGGTTTTTAGGTAAACTTGTGAATGATGGAGAGTAGGTTGTTTACCTTGTTTATTTATATATTGTATTCGATTAAATCTTTGGATACTAAAATGAGTAATGATGTGGTGCTTGTTTTGGTAACAACCCGAATTTTAATGCTTTTTTACCGGGATTTATCGCTCCACTTTGATTCTCTAATTAATTGCTCCTAAAATTAAATCTTTGGATACTAATGACCGATGAGTAGTGACGGTTGGTGCTTATTTCGTCCGTCTTTCTTCAACTACTAAATTTTTATTCACTCCTAAAATTGAAAACTGTTTCTCTAATTAAAAGTTCCAGTAAGAATATTTCCCATACAAACATAATCCGTTAACTTGACATCACAGAATTTCTGTCTCTCATTGGCATTTTATTTTATTTTGTTTCCATAACATAGGTTTGCTAACACTTCCATTTTATTTTATATAATTATACTACATAAATGACAATGAATCAGTGTGAACAATTGGATCATTACTTTCATGATATAGTGCACGGAAATCTAATTTTTTTTGTAAAATATCTTAAATGTATCATGATTATCCTTTTTTCATGAATGTATCATGATTATCGAGACCAGAATATATTATTTGTTTGCAAAATTTATCTATTTATTATTCATAATACCAATTAGAAGAAAAGTAATAAATGTTAGTAGTTTAGTAGTAAACCTCCAACTTGCTTCTCATATTTTTGTCATAATTTTTTTTTTGAGAAAAGGCATCATATTTTTGTCATAATTTACAACAGTTTATTATGGCATTGGTTTATACCAATTATAGTCACTAATATCTAGTTTTTCTTTCGCCACAATTTGAAACTATCTGTTCTGTCAAAAATACATCACAACATTAACGGTCAAAAAGTTATAGCTATGTCACGATTGTTACGAAATATCTTTTCGTCATATCTATCTTATTAAAACAGAAACATTCTATTGGACCTAACATTTATTTTGTAAGTTTTTAAATTAAATACACCTTTATATTTTATAGTTAAACTTAAATTAAATCACTAATGTTCCTTTTTTTATACTACTATCCATGTTTCCAAACAATATACTTATGTCTTTATACTACTATCAATGTTTTCAAACAATATATTTTTATACTACTATCAATGTTTCCAAACAATACAATAATTAATATTACTTATTTTATATCTATCATTTTTTCTTTAAAATTTTGTAGAAACGTCATAATTTCATAAATTGCAAAATAATGAACTTTAAATTTTGGATTATAAGTTACAAATTATGAAACTATTACAATTTAAATCAAATTAAATTACATATCGGTCATCCATCAGTTCAATCGGTTAGTCTCCGGGTTAACCGGTATAATCACAATCGGGTTGAATTTAAAAATACTGATTTAAATGCAAAACTATTTTAAATACACTTTTTAAAAATTACCAAAATATTTATTAAATTATCAGTGAAATTTTTCATCGTAAAATATTCCGCGCTTCTAAAGCGCGGATCAAGATCTAGTTTACATTACAAATTGTGACGAAAATTATCTACGGCTTAGATCGTCACAATATTGTGACTAACCAGTTACTATTTTATGACTAAAAACTTTAATCACATTTATGTCTCTAGAATGTCACAGATTTGTGACGAACAAAAATTGTCTCAAAATTCTGTCACAATATCCCTCTTTTTTTGTAGTGAAATAATCAAGTCAAACTGACAAATCGAGATGACTTGGTTCATGCCAGTCTCGCTTTGCTTTGATTTACAATATCCTCATTGAGTCATTGTAGGAGAAAATTTGCAGATGGGCGTGAAGTGCTCAACTTGCACCACTCATTCTCCACTAAACAATAGTTGACCTATGACCTATACAAATATTTTTATATCTTTCATAATAATTGGTCGGCATTTTTCTATGTTTACAAAGATATTTACTTTCAGGTTTGCTTGTTATAAGATAAGATGTTGTTGTGACATCTTCGCTTTTATTCAGTCGAACAAATAAGTTGTTAACATAAACGTGCAACTATTACAAAATAAACTTTACCTAACTAACACTTCCTTGTCGGGAGTAACTTTTTCCACGAGATTGTTTGAATTCTGATGTTGAAATAGTTAGCTGAATCTCATGACCAAATAGTTTTACCAAAGTTTCTAGGTGAAAGACCGAATACCATTATTCTCCTTGGTGTTTCAAGTCATCATAGCCTCTCTGTAAACACATTTAGATATTTTATCATATTCATGATATCATTCATATAGTCAACTGATCAAGCATTACTCATACTATTTTACGCGTCTAGATGAATATTTTTCTTATACACACAAGTGTATTCTAACTACTTCCATATAAAATACATATACATTTGTGAAGTTGATACACGGTTCTAAATATATACATATAATGAAATGATATGATATGTGGACTATAATATATATGAAGATTAATAATTTGGGAAGTTTCCAACATTGTTGGCATCTACTCATTGTTGACTCATCACGATTAAATTAATTTGGCAGCTCATGGGCTGTCTTTTTCATTACTCTAAAAACCTTCGGCATGTGGGTTTCGAAAGGCCTCAACTTGTTGCATTCACTATCCCCGTATTAAAGCAAAAAGTACTAAAACATACTCTTTTTTTTTTGAACAAAGTACTAAAACATATACTATATATTGAGTTATTAACACCACAGGTCAGTCTCTATATTTTTATTACACTCTAGAGCACATTGTGCTACCTAGACACTTTTATGTGGTTGAAGACTCATTTATCCCTTAAAAAGCAAAACAAGATAGGGATATTTCAGTAAAACAACATTGTATTTGGTTAGGTTTGTAAGATGGTTTGAATTTTTCTCGTTTCTTTTGAATTTTGAATATTAAAAGTGATGGCCCACCATTTTCAGACATGTCCACCCATTACTTCCATTTTTCTCCATCGTTTTCTTCTTCGTTCATTCTCTATGTTTTTTTTTTAAAACTGAAATCTGATTCTTAAATATCTTTTCTCAAGAATTTTTTTATGTAATCGTCTTTTCTTTTACTCGATCTATCTTTTAAGATCTGTGAAGGAGAGAGAACAGACGGCGGCGGAGGCGGTTATCTCACGATGGCGAGGACTCGTAGTAGCCGTGGCAAGGAGAAAGAAGAAGGTTAGTTTTCCGTCTCTGTTATTTAGCTTGAGGCCTCGTATCGGAGCAATTAGGTTAATTTGTTTAATTTAGGGTTTCTTATGTGGCAGATGCGGCGGATTTAGGTGTCGAGAATGTGAAGGAATTGCTACATGAGCGGCTATTTGCGACCGATCGTTTCCCAAGCGAGAGGACAAACATCTAATCGACGTTGGATTACTCGAGGACGTAGTCCAAATGGACATTAAACTGCAGTGTACTTATCTGACTTGGACATCAAGAGTATAGAAGGACTTGCACGTATAAACTACAGTGTACACAAGGACTGCAGATGTAGAACGGGAGTGTGAAGTGGAAACTATGTTGTCTTGGACACATGGACGCTTTATGTTCTCCACGTGAACGTAGGAGGAGGTTGAAGTGTACACTAGGTCGTTATGGAAATTGAAAATATAGTGTACAAATGGACTTCAACATTTTTTACCTCAAATTGCATTAGAGGCGTGTACATTGAATTAGAGTGTACACATAGACTTCGACAATGAGTGTATATGCAGGGACTTCGAGATGGACTTCAACATCTGTATGCAAGTGTGTAGAAGGACTTATGGACACCATAGGTTGTACACCTGGACTTGTGAAAAATGCGGGGTGTACAGAGGTTAAAGATGTGAATGACAAAAACGAGTAGACATGGTTTGTTTAGTGAACACTTGCACATATGGACGTCATATATTGTCCACGCGAACATTAGAGGAACGTACACTAAGACTGCAGATGTAGAAGAGTTGTGTGAAGTGGACACTATGTGGTTTGAGACATGGTCTGTTTAGTGTACACCTGCACATATGGACGCTATATGTTGTCCACGTGTACATTAGAGGAGTGTGAAGTGTACATTAGGTCGTTATAGACATTCAAATGGACTTCGAAATGGTGTACATAAGATTCATCTGAGGCATGAACATTTAATCAGAGTGTACACATGGACTTCGACAATGAATCTATATACAGGGACTTCTGAAGTGAACTTCTGAATCTATATACAGAGACTTTTGAAGTGTACACGTGGACAAAAGAAGTGAACTTCTTATGTGAAGTGTACACGTAGACACAATTTAAAAAAATGAACTTCTTTTGGCCTTTTGGCCTTTTTTCATATACATTAACACCGACAGTGTAGATATGAATTTCGTAATTATACACATGGATGCTAATGGTGGTCATAAGGACAAAAGTGATGCGTACATGGACCTCATTAGTTTATTGAAGGTACATATGGACACCTAATAGTGTACACGTGAATAAAATAAGTGAACTTATTATGTACAGTGTATAAGTGGACACAGTTAAAAGAAGTGAACTTCTTAAGTTCAGTGTATACGTGGACACAGTTAGTGAAATATATGCATAACATTTATAGGTAATTGATGTGTACATGGACACCATTTTGGTATACAAAAACACGATCGAGACACACATGTACAACAAATCATGCATGTTTTTGGTATACATGAACGCGATCGAGACACACATGTATAACAAATCATGCATGTTTTGCATGTTTATTAATGTACACGTGGACACCAGCGGTGTTGGTATGTACACCATAAATATAGACATAAACACTATCAGTGTACAAATGGACAACATATATTACTGTGAATGTACACGTTAAGTTTAATCGTGTTTACATGGGATGTACACCATAAATGTAGACATAAACTCCGAGAGCGAGCCGACGGAGGTCCATTCACCAGGGATGACCATGCAATGGTCCAACATTATAACTTGCAAAAGTAATTGTAAAAAAGAAGGTTAAAGTTGGATTTGAGAAGATGACAGAAATAATAAGCAGAACAAACCAATTTCTAGCTGCAATCCGTATGAGAAATATGCAGTATCTCTGAAATTTTGTTTTTTTCTTTTTTCATTCAAATGAAGGAGACAACGAAGATGAAAAAGGACTCTGAGATGTAAAAACCCAGAAAATCTGGACTGTAAGATGGTGAAATGAAAGATGTAATCGGATGGTTTAGATTTGGTAGATATAAGTCTTGTAAAAAAAATCAGAGTGGATCTACACCGTCCAAAAAAAATAAAGATGAAGGGTGGAGAAAGGTTCCCGTTAAAACACAAAACATAGTTAGCAAGTGGGGTAGTGCTTTAAGTTATGTTGTGACAGCTAGTTAAGACAAGTGGGAAGCTGTTACAAAAAACTACCTTAGTAGTGGAAAGTGCTCCATCTTGTAATTAAAAACATGAAACTGTCCTAAGGCGTAAAAACATGAAACTGTCCTATATATTCATACTAGGTCCCCTTTTTTTCGTTCAACTCATACTAGGTCCCTAGTGACCACGAAAGATACTACTACACACACAAGAAATGTATTAAGATTATAATTATAAAATAGTTAAACGATGGCTGTCCAAGAAAATTATGAATACCTAGCTGTTAAATGTATGCGCTCTCCAGTTTTTTATTGTTTTTTTGTAGTGAATATAGATTTGTGTTTAGCTTATATAGATATTAGCATATTATACATTTTATTTTTAATACAGTTTCCAACCCTCGATTGACTGACGGTGAAACAAACTGAAAAATAGTGATGATTCGCTGAACTTTTTCGTAGTGAATATGAATTTGTGTTTACCTATTTATATATATATTCACATATTTGTTATATAGTATACGTTTTGTTTCTAATGCCGTTTTCATCACTCAATTGACGGACTAGGTGAAGCATAGAGAAAAAATAGTGATGATTCGCTGAAAAAGACACATAAAACGAAATCGTGAACTTTATAGTACAATGAAACCGACAAATGCTCGAGGTCTTATCTTATGAGCATTTGCGCATATAAACATTTCGAGTTGATGGATATCAATAGTTTTTTTTGGTAAAAAAGGATATCAATAATTTGATAAACGTATATAAATATTTTCATAAGTTCATTCGTTAAGAAGAATATAATTATATAAAAAATATTACCCCATATAGCATAATACTTTGGTATGGTTTCGATTTTAGTTTGTTGTAGATTAGGATTTATTATCCAATAATCTTTAGTTCAAAGAATTTTATTTTTCTTAATAGTTTGGCTCATGTGCAGTAAAAGAATTTTAAAATATTTTTAATAGATAAATATAAATTATATTTAACTTTTGTTAATATTATAAATTTTATTTTCTTATCAATATTTTAATATAAATTTGATTTAACTGAACATTAAAATTAAGATAAAAATAATTTTGTTTATTTTGAATTATATTTAAGAATGTGCATGTATATATTTTAAATTATAATCTGAGGTAGATTTTTCTATCTATTTATTTTAATTAAATATATTAAATAAATATGTAAAATTGCATAATTGTCAAAAATTAAACAATATTTATAAAATATGTAGATATATATAAGAAGCTAATAATTTTACGATTTAATTTGATTTTATGATTTAATTTTTATAATTTTCTAAAAATATGTATATATTTTTGAAATATGTTTAATTTAAATGATATTTCAAAATTTGAAATGCCATAATTGAATATAATCAAAATTCGAAAGTTTTACCAAAATTATAGATTAACATTAAATATAATTGTCCATGTCATATTAATCTATAAGACATGTCATCAATTTTAGTAGTCATGTCACAATTATTAATCTAGGTGTTTTCATGCACCATGTGTAGTGATGATTTTTTTAAAAGTTAAATTTTATATTTTAAAATGTAATTTATTAATATTATATATTTTTATTTTTGACTAATAATTAATATAAATATCATTAATTAAGCATAAAATTAAGAGAAAATATTTTTTTATTTTAAATTATATTTAAGAATGATATATATAAAGTTAAAATCGTAGATTAAAAAAATATTTATTTCATTTGGTTAAATGTATTAAATCAACTTGTACAAAATTACTAAAAATCATATAAAATTGTATAGTTATCAAAAATTAAAACTAAATAATATTTACATAATTTGTAGATACCTAAAAGAAACTAATGATATTACGATTAATTTTTTTTTAAAATTCCGAAAATTTAGAAAATTTTAGATAATAAAATTTTATAATTATAAAAATAAATTATATAATATTTCGAAATTCAAAATATCATATTTGAATATATTTATTTTAGTGATGATTTATGACTTATTACCATATTCCACAAAGTTTACAAAAAATATAAATCAATATTAAATATAATATATGAGTTATTGCCATATTCTAAAAATATTTCCAAAAAAATATATCAGCATTAAATGTAATTGTCCATTTCATATTTAACCTTATGACATGTCATCAATCTTAATAGCCACGTCATAATGTTTTTTGTGAAAACGATTGTAGAAAAGACATGTGGCAAATCACTTCTCAAATATAGACTAGTGGATAACGTGTAGATATAAAAATTAAACTTGGGGTACTGAAAAGCATTTATAACGATAATGTTTTAGCTACAACCAATTTTTTTTCAGTTTTACCCGGTTACTTTACAATTTACCTAGCCCAAGGCCGGTCTAAAGAGTAAGCCACCAAAACCATCGATTAGCATCCGAATTATAGGGGCATATCTTTTCAAAAAAAAGTTATTAGTATTTTTTAAACAAATAAAATCTGTAAAGGTTTTAGCTAAATATTAATTTTTGGAGTTATTTAGCAATGTTTAAATGATTATTTTCACAGAATTAGAGTTAATAGTGTATCAATTATAAAAATACTAAGTATAATATATAGAACATTCTAAAATACAACTGTTATAATTTCCATTAGAAGTAATATACTTTTTACTCTTTGTATATGTGAAAATAATTTACATATTTTGTAAATTATTCAGAAACCTTTGTAAAAGATTTTTATAATTTTCTTAAATTTTATAATATAATTTTGTAAGTCAAAATAGATGACTTTATAAATCTTTGTTATGGTTTTATAAGTTTAATAATATGATTTTAAGATTTTTTATAAACTGTTTACGGATTGATATGGATTTACACATAACTGACGATGATTTATTTATAGAACTAAATATTCTTTGAAAATAAAGATCTGTGAAGTTCGAAAGCCTATTGGTGTGCTTAAGTTTTGAAAAGAAATCGAAATATTATTATCAAAACACATAAATTATTTATCGTATATTATTAACCATCTTGGAACTGAAAGAAGTTTTCCAAAGTTAAAGCTGATAAAAAAGTTTGCATTCTACCATATCACAAAAGATATTGGACTTATATTTTCTATTGAAACAAATATGATTGAAATACTTAACTATATAAATAATGGATGATTTTACGAGAAACAAATGTAAAAAAATATATATTTCAACAATAAAAATTAACTATTTATGAAAATTTGATTTTTTTGTTGTTTGATATTATTTTGTGATTTTGATAAAATATGGGCATAAATTTTAATTTTGATTTGGGGCATTATAAACTGTTAGACCGGCATTGATCCCTCAATCACACTTTCAACTTTTATATCAATTATTGATTTGATTTTATCTTATTTATCGAAGCTCATTAGTTATTTAAAATATCTCAAGGTAACAATAATGCATAATGCAGTCTGATTTACACATCAAACTAATTTTAATTTTTGAAATCAACACCGTCTAGGTCATTTTACATACACATTATGAACAAAAGAATCCCTTTTAAGGACTACAAATTAACTTGTTTCTGGAAAACAAAAAATAAAGGAATATAGCATGGAAGGTTGGGCTGGACCAATGAAAATGGCGGCTACAGCTGGGCAACTCTCGTGTCCAATGCTCACCTAACCTCTTTACTTCCTCACGTGACCCTCTCACCTTCTCCCTTCCCTCAATCTAACGGCTTAAATTTACGCAGTATATTATAAGTTTTGAGCCGTAAACTTGGTAGCACTGCCATTTTGGGTGCCCGAAGTGGGTACCACTCTGTTGCTTTTTGTTTTTGTAAAGATCTGCTACTGTCGAAGATTCTCTATTCGTAAATTTTATAGTATTTGTATCTTATCGTTAGCTTTGGTTGGTTCGTCTTCACTATTGCGTCAAGTGGTTTGGGATGGAATTTAAATAATATTAAGATATCATTTATAAAATAGCATACTTAAGTGCTACTTTCCTACAAGCTTTTATTTGGTAATGTTTTTCATTAATTAAACTGGTTATCTCGAACTCATATAATGGAATGACTCTAACTAATCTAAAAACATCTCTAATTTCATTCTATTTTCACTCTAAAATAGAGTCTACAGTAAAAATTCTCTAATAGTATTTTATTTTTCACTATAACAAAATAGACTTACTTTATATATAGAGTAACTTATTCTATTTTGTCATCTTTTTATTTTCATTGTAAAATAGAATACCATTAGATTAATAATCAATTCTATTATAAAGTTATTTTATTTTAAAGAAAAGTAAAATAAATTATTGGAGATGATTTAAAAAGAGATACATCTTCGTTAAGACACGTCCCTAAAAGAAACAATACAAGGGGCTCGTGTCCATTTGGCTCGTTAAGACATATTCACTAGTCTTGTAGTCATTATAAACCTTTATTCCACTCTGTTTTTATTCTTTTTTGCCGGAGTGTCATAGACCTAATTACCTAAATATTTGCTCTTGTAAATTTTTATCACCGTTATGGATGAACCTTCTTCCGGGTATTAAAATATGTCTTCAATTTATAGACTTAACATGATTGTCTATTATAGGATGTATCTCTTTTAGACATTAGTATGAACTATTCCACAAACTCGTATCTTTATATTAATTTAAAAAAAATAATTGCTACACAAAATTATATAAATAAAAATATGTGTTCCTTAATTCAGAAAATAACATGATGTTATCATGTTATGCTATATAGTAGCATGCATTCAAACTTTTTTAATCAAAGGATTTTTCTGAATACTTGTTAAAATATATGATAAAAATATGTTAATTGAAAACTAGTATTCTTTATTTTTTTAACAATGTCACTTTTTTCACATAGATTAAAAAAAATTAAAATACACTTATTTTCTTATTAATTACATCTATTTGACTAGTAATATTTGAACACCAACACAGTTTACAATTAATATTAACTTGAAAATAATTTTAATTTACATCAGAATTCTAAAATGATAATTTTGTGTAATAAAATAATAAAATAATATTTGATAAGAAATGTAGAGAATATATAATAAATAAAAAATTTGTTTCCAATTCTATCATTGGCTGTTTGTACAAACAAAATGCCGTTTGTACAAACAAAACAGTAAGATTAACTCTCTATTTCATATTTCATATATATTAAATTATTAATTGAGATTTTTTTTGAGAATTTTCCTCCTTAAAAATCTGATGTGTGGTCACCATATTAAATATCACAGAACACATTAAATTACATATTTCATATAATTAATTACAATAAATTCCAAAAGTTATTATTTCAAAAAAATTCCTTTGTCTAAGGTATTATAAACACTGCTTACAGAATTTATAATTAAGTGTTCTTACCTTATATTTTTTGTCAAATATCAAATAGTTACTGCATTCTATGATATTGGAAACAATATTAGTATTTAAAATCTTTATCTGTGATCAATAGAATACACATACCCGAATAAAATTCAAAATCCCTTTTTTTTTTGTTTAAATGGCTGCCACTAACACATTTTGTGAGTTGAAATCCTCCAATTAATATACTTCAATTGGTGATTAGAAATCGAAATAGTTAAACATTTGAAAATGTAATATATATATAACTTATAATATATGTCAGGGCCTTTCTATATAGTTAAACATTTGAAAATGTAATTTAAACATTTCTCTAATTATTTTACGTGAAAATAATGCAAACATAGGTGAACCAAAATCGAGACTGCGCTGCAGTCAACCATTTTTACTACAACTCTATTTTAACTATTTACTATTATTAATGATAGAAACTTTGTTGATTAATTCAAACTAGATTTTGATCCGCCCTTAAAAGGGCAGATATGTTTTTTTTAATTTACATTTTTAACATTTTTTGTGTGTTTTAATTATATATGTGTGTTATTTGTATAATATTTTTTAAATGATTAATAAAAAGTTTTAATAAATATATTAAAATAATTGGATCACACCTATATTAACATGTCATGTTTCTGTTTTAATAGTATTGATATTGTATAACTTATAACCTTGTTGTGTATGTTTTCTATTCGATATTATTAATATATAATGATTTGGTTTGTACATTTTATTTTTTCAGTGAATAATATTTTTTTGTTTTGTATTCTTGATATGTTATAAATTTATAATTTTAAATGTATATGTTGGTGCTGATCTAGGCAACCGCACAAGTATTTGGTTTTACTTTTTTTTTTTGAAAGTGAATTTTATTTGTATGAATGGTATAATATACGTAGTGATTAATCAAAATAGTTTAGGCATATATTCCCTATATATAGTCGTCAGCCTAAATCAAAGGTATTGATGATATTGTTATCGATATAATTTATTGTTTGATTAGATTATTGAAAGTATTACTTAAATCTATTTTATGTAGAGAAACTAATTTATTGATTATCTAGATTATAGGAAGTAGTTTAGTCCATAATATATATAAAAGCTTAAATATCGTTTGATAAAGGTAACCTAAATGTTTGTATAGTATATACGTTACTTAATGCATTAAAACATATATATAAAAAAATTTGATAAACATTTTCTTGAATGCAAGTAAAATAGAGTGAATAAGAAAGAGTTATGTGAGTGGACATTTGTAAAGAAATCCAGTTTTATTAGAAAGAATATTTTGGAACAAATTAGCAAATATAAAATGTAAATACAAATTTTATATTAAAAATGTAAACACAAAATGAGAAAATAGATACCAAGGCAGAAACTTTAACCATTCCTCTGTTTGTTGGAGTGCACGATGATCCAGCTTTGAACCGATGTCAGTGTAGATTGATTGATATTTTGATTTGTATTTACATTTACATTTGCATTTTTTTTTATGAATTTTGTTTTGAAAAGAAAAAAAAAATTGTACTGTGAAGTTGTAATGGTCGAGATGCATCTCTTGAGATGATGGACGTCTAGTTTTTGGAAACAAATTATATTAAAGTTCTATTTGTCTTTTCTGAAAAAAAAACTAAAGTTCTATTTGTCGACATAAAGTTTTAATGGTTGTTGTTATACGTTAGTAATTTGTTTAGCAGTAGATTTAGGAAACTATTTGTTAAGATAGGAAAATATAATGAATGCTTAAATTTAGGCTTAATTATTACTTTAATGGCATAAATATGGGGAAAATGATCATTTTATTCCTGAACAATTTGAAATTAACACATTAATTCTCCAACTATTGACTATGCAAATTAATTCTTCAAATGTATGTTGACTTAGACAAAATTGGACATTTTAAAAGTCCACGTTATACATCGTTAGTCTAGTTTGTTTGGTAACACCTCCCCAAACTAAAAAGCTTAAACTCTAAATTAATTTGATAAAAAAACTCTAGATCAACATTGAGAAGATAACTCAAATGACAATAGATTGGGTTAGAGTTTTAATATATGTTGTTATTCTTCTTTCATTTTCAAAGAAGAACTGAAAACTGCAACGTACCAAAAAATATAATGTTCTCAATTCTATTCATTTTCTTGTTACTGTCAGCCAACACAGCAACACATGTTCATCTTAGACTGTATTCTTGGATTTATAACACAAAATATGAACATGCTTCTCGGTGCCAGCGGCTAAGGAACTTTTCGGCGTTGCCTCTGTCCCACCGGAGCCATGTTCATCTTTGCTCCTGCTCTTCCTATTGGTCTCTTCAATCTCCCCGGTTCACCTCTCCCTCTGCCGATGTCGGACGAGACTGCTGTTGACTCAACTAGGTGGCGGAATATCGTGTGCTCTGCATATGAATCTGTCTTTCCTCCATGGTCTCATCTACAATCACGTATCTTCTGCGACACAACCCTAGATCCCATGGCTCATTGACTGCTCCATGCTCACTGACGTCGAGCTTCACTGGATCTAAACTCTCTCCGGTGAGAAATCTAGTGGATCTCGTATGTGCTTTTCTACTGAGATTTATGTCTAAAGCTTGAGAAGGAGACAAGAAGCAAAGTGTTAAAAATGGACTAAAAATTATTGTTAACGTGGACTTCTTAAACGTCTAATTTTGTTAAGTCAACATACACTTGAGGAATTATATTGCATAGTCAACAGTTGGAAAATAAATGTGTTAATTTCAAATTGTTCAGGAATAAAATGATAATTTTCTCCATAAATATGTCAATAAATTATTTCAAGATAATTCTATTTAATTTTTAATGGCAATGAATTGTAATTTTTGTGCAAAAATAAGGGGTAAGTACTAAAGGTAATTCAGTTTTAATAGATTAGATTAGTGATCACTAAGATTCCAAAGATTCCAATTTAGAAAAGTCAAAGATTCAAAGGACAAGTCTAGGTCCTCATGTTGCATCCGATTCACCTTCCACTCATCTTTCATATCTTCCTCCACCGTCTCTCCAGAAACAACTCATTTAATTTAGAAAACTCCTTTTTCAATTTAGAAATATTAAAGCTTATCACTATATATCAATTAAATATTATCCGATGACTCATCCTATAGTCAGGGCCTTGCTGTCTGTGCTGTCCGTAACTATTATTTCTGTAAGAAAAAGAGAAATATATGTTCACTCAGAAAATTACGGCGCAATCATCTTCCTCTCACCTTTTCCAAAAAATATTTAAAAAACATATAATTTTTGTGGACCAAAATAAATAGCGTAGCTTTTAGATTTCAAATCGTATTTAAATTTAATTCTGGATTCCGTTCCTCATATACTCTTTTATGTATAGAAAACACTAATATACTCTACTAGTAGTTGATAACTACATATAATAATAGTAACAATGTTATGATGTCAAAATTTTAAAGTCTAAGCAGAAAACGCTGTGCCTGTTTGTTTCATTGTTTGGCTAGAAAGCATTAGTAACACGAAATGCATGATTAAATATTAATTATGGTAGTATTTCTAGATTCTCCACAAAATCTGACTGTGATTGAAAAATAGCTATATAAGCATGTATTTAAATTTAAGAAATCAGAAAATTAATCAATACCTTTTGCATAATACAGAAAATTTTACAAGGTCAAATGCTTTTGTGTGTCAAGATGAATAGATGACATATCATGTAGTATATGTACTACCATACCATAATGGTGCGATACCATACCATAATGAATTTATAAAATAATTAAAATTATGGTATTTATAATTTTCTCCTAAAAAAGATTCCTCCTAATACATGGTATATAATATATTTTGAGTAGAAAATGAAAGTAAAACTTCAGATTAGTCATAAGGAAATTCTAAAAAAAACTTCGACTTTCTTTATAAAGACACCATTGTAATTTTAGATGATTAATTTTATCCCAATCCAATTAAGAATTGTACACATCGGCATCTATATATATCAAACACCTAAAACGTGTATGGTTTTATGCTCTTCTATAAATATATGTTTGCAGTACCAAAATAAAACACACAAACAAAGCGTTGAGAGAAAAAAAAATAAGAGAGGAGAAAAAAAGCGATAAATCCGAAAAGCCTAAGAAACATCAAGAGAAGAAAACAATTTCTTTTTTTTTGTTTCAAAAGGAAAATCTTTGAATTTTATGGCAACCCGTCTCCTCCGAACTAACTTTATCCGTCGTCCTTACCGCTTCTCCGCTTTGAAACCGGTGGGTCCTCCCACCGTAACGGCTTCAACAGCCGTCGTCCCGGATATTCTCTCCTTCGGACAACAAGAACCAGAACCACCTCTCCACCACCCTAAACCCAATGAAGCTCACCATGACATCGATCTCTCCGACCAAGCCCGTCTCTTCTCCTCTATGCCCACATCCGATCTCCTACGCTCCACCGCCGTGCTGCATGCCGCGGCGATAGGTCCTATGGTGGATGTTGGATCGTGGGTCATGAGCTCTAAACTCATGGACACCGCCTTGACACGTGGTATGGTCCTTGGCCTTGTGAAAAGTACGTTTTATGACCACTTCTGCGCCGGTGAAGACGCCGCCGCGGCCGCGGAACGCGTGAGGAGCGTTTACGAAGCTTCGGGTCTTAAAGGTATGCTTGTGTACGGCGTGGAACATGCCGATGACGCTGCCACTTGTGATGATAACATGCATCACTTCCTTCGAACCATCGAAGCTGCAAAATCCTTACCAACATCTCACGTAAGCAGATCTTAACTCCAATTACCTCATGTTTCTTAGTTCTCTGTTCCTATTCAGAATTCCTCTGTTTTTTTCGTTTTCCAAAATTATTTTACATTATTAAAATCGTATGACATACAAAACGAAAATCTACAAATACCATATCTTTAAATTTAATTATTTCATAACTATATTTCTTCAAAAAAAATTATTTCATAACTATTTTTATTAAACAATGGAGAGGTAATTATCAAATTAGGGCAACTTGGTTCGACAAACAAATCTCCGTACCCTGACAAAGTGCACTTGCGTAGATTATCATATACGTGCACATTAATATCTATTCATATAAGAAAATAATTAATATACCGATTATGTGACTCTTACGCGTTATTGAACCTTAATAAGTAGCAAGTACACAGCCAACTTGCTTTTTTTTTCTCCTATGAAAACGACTTGGCGTCTAATTATTTATTTTCAAATTAGCTTTGATTTTTCTTTTTGTTTAATTCAAAACAATACGTCACTATCTGACTAGATTTATGACGAGGTCCTAGCTGGAAGTCTGAGTTTGTAGGTGGACTAGATCTTTCCGACACTTTATGAATATTCTCCTTTAACCAAAACACCGGTTTATTTATTATTATTGGTTAGGCATTAACCCGTTAATTTTCTCTTTGACCTAACAGTTTAGCTCAGTGGTCGTGAAGATAACCGCGATTTGTCCCATCAGTCTCCTAAAACGAGTGAGCGATCTACTTCGATGGGAATACAAAAGTCAAAATTTTAAACTCTCGTGGAAGCTCAAGTCGTTCCCGGTTTTCTCCGATTCAAGTCCTCTCTACCACACAAACTCAGAACCGGAACCGTTAACCGCCGAAGAAGAACGGGAGCTCGAAGCAGCCCACGTAAGGATCCAAGAAATCTGTCGAAGATGCCAAGAGTCCAATGTACCTTTGCTGGTCGATGCTGAAGACACAATCCTCCAACCGGCGATCGATTACATGGCTTATTCATCAGCTATCATATTCAACACGGACAAAGACAGACCCATTATTTACAACACCATCCAGGCCTACTTGAGAGACGCTGGTGAGAGGTTGCACTTGGCCGTTCGAGAAGCCGAGAGAGAAGGTGTTCCTATGGGTTTTAAGTTGGTGAGAGGCGCTTATATGTCTAGCGAAGCTACATTAGCAGATTCCCTGGGACACAAGTCACCGGTCCACGACACAATTCAGAACACGCACGCTTGCTACAATGACTGCATGACCTTCCTAATGGAGAAAGCATCCAACGGATCGGGTTTTGGTGTCGTTCTTGCAACACACAACGCTGATTCGGGTAGGCCATTGAGTCGAAACTTAAACGCCGGTTTATCGCTCTTTTTTTAGTGAAGATAGATTACTAATTGGAGAAATGTTATAAATTTTAGGAAGACTTGCATCAAGGAAGGCGAGTGAGCTCAACATCAATAAAAAGGACGGGAAGATAGAGTTTGCGCAGCTATACGGTATGTCAGATGCATTGTCTTTCGGTTTAAAGAGAGCCGGTTTCAATGTAAGCAAATACATGCCATATGGACCGGTTGAAACCGCTATACCGTATCTTCTCCGACGTGCTTATGAGAACCGCGGAATGATGGCCACGGGAGCCAATGACCGTCAACTCATGAGGTAAATTAGCTTCCATGTCAGAACATAGAGTCCCGGTTTTAACATCGGTTTTGGATTTAGCTGAAAGATGTGGGTTTGGTTTATTGCAGGATGGAACTTAAGAGGAGACTAATTGCCGGGATTGCGTGAAGAGAAGAGTCTATGTCCTTATGGATGGAGCCATTAAATGGAATTGGGAAATGTAGATGAATAAATTTCTTCTATATATGTATATTATAAGAGAAAAAAAAATATTTTAAAAAATGGAGTAGGGATGAACATTTCATGTGGCTTTGTCGTAACCGGACTATATATATTTCACTTTATGGGTCACATAATTATGTATTTAATTATTTCATTATTATTCACCAATGTACATTCACCCTTCCTTATCAATAATAATGGAATTTACCTTTTTATTTACTCTTTTGCTTCGGTCATTTCTTTTGCTTTGAAATATAAAGATGTTTAAGCTAATTAAAAAAGGCCACAACTTTAAAACTCTCGTTAAGTACGGTAGAGTGGTAGGCAACCTTATTCTGATGAGATCGTTACAGGAAACTTGTAGAGGAGAAGATGTTATTAATTTTAAGGAATGGTACGAAGTCGCAAAATATTTTCAAACCTTGTAATATTTGAACTGAAAATGGATCTTATCAATTAAAGTAGCAAAAGGTGAGAAAATCAGAAAAAAAAAAAAAAAAGAAAGAAGAATCGAAATCAAGAAAGTAAATAGAGTTTAACTCATATCAAATTCGATTCTCTTTAGAAGGAAACTATAGATCCAATACAGAAATGACTGGCAAAAAAATATTCTAATTAATTTATCATTGAGTCTTACCACCTGCAAGATCGAATAAACAAGTAAGAATCTACTCTTTCATGTCCACTCTGATGTTAAAAGACACTACATATTCCTATATGTGGTGTCCAGGGGGTTCTCACACATCAGACTACTCCATGGTGTCTAAAATTTCTACTGAAGCAGATTATAGATCGATGTCAGAGACAGCTTCAGAACCAACATGGCTCTGATACTATGGAAACAAGGTAAGAACTTTGATGAAAAGGTTTGCTTTTATTGATCTTATACTACATCACCATACAAGACTTATTTATAGTGCTAGAGACATTAGGTTTAGGTGGTGTCCTTATCCTCTAGGCTCGAGAACCTGCTAGCCGTTGTGATGTGATAAGGGGCGAAGCCATGTTGGTGGTTGTGCGTGCCCGTGCACCCATAAAAAGTTCCTAAGCCATGATATTTGTTATGTTTACACTACCAATCGAAGCAACTCACTTGAAAGTCGTATATCTTGCTTTTCCTTTCTCCTCTTGAACATAACCAAGCCTACAGAAATCAATACTATGGCCACAATAATAACTACCACAGTCGCCGCGATAATACCTCGTGAGACCTTTTTATCTGCACAAAACCACCAATTCAACAAAAAACATTACACAAAAAAAAAACAAGAACTGCTCTGGAATTGTTTATAAAGTGACTTGCCTTTCTTGGTTATGTTGGTCAGATTAGCTGCAGAAGGACTCTTTGAAGGTGGTAATATTGGCGGAAGTGGATCATTAATATGATCAAAAGCAGCAGAGAAATTATACAATTCCCACCGGAAAAAGCAAATTGGCCGCAGCATAATGACACCTCTCTTCCTATGGAACCATTTGTTATAGTAATCAACGTTTGTCTCTATACAAAGACTACAATCATTTGAAGAAATATCTGGAGTGCATTGTATCAACACCAGTATGTTCCCGTAAACTGGCACTGGAGCAACATCCTTTGCATAGTTCTTACCATAAAATGATAAAGAAGAAGAAGATGACAAATTGTTCCTCACTGAGGAAGAAAGTCCTGTGATCATACGAACCTTTAACCCGTCCCACAGGCACACACTATCAAACTCCTTCTGGGTTTCTACTTTTTTCCTCGGTGTTGAAAATATATAGAATAGGGTTCAACTTTTTTTGAGCCGGGCCTGGGTGTTACTAAAGCTGATGTAGTGAATATTGTCACTAACAACTAACAAGTGTTGTTTGGTCTATACTAATGTTACTGATAGTAATATTACTCTTACATCAGCTGTCAGTGTTGTTGCTACGTACTTCTGTTGTTATGATTCTATTGATGTAGACGGTTCTATTCACCATAGTGCTTATCTAATTGATGAGGCAACATGCACTGAGCTGAAAAAAACAAATTCCAACAGTCATTAATTTTGGGGGTTTCATTCAAAAGGAAAAACCAACAATAGCACATAATTAAATATAGAAAACTATATGCATAAGACAGTGCAACAGACCAATTGAAACATTTAATCAACTGTCCAATGGTTACAATGATGGTGTTGAAAAAAAAAGAGTATTTGGATTAATACTAGTTAAATAGATTCAGCTAGTTGAAAACATCTAAGTGGACCCATATGAAAGATATGGATTAATCAAACTCAATTTGTGTCTTTCAAGCTTTCCAAAAAGTGAAGGGTTTGAATTATATTTATTTTTAAAATAAATGTAATCCTTAAATTCTAAGTGTTTATTGAGTTTAGTAATATATTTTTCACCCTATTTGTTTCAAATGAAATATTTTGTAGTTAACATTTTTTAAAAATATTGTTTACATCATAATTTATTATTTTAAGCTTTATAATTAGAAAGTTGTAAATTTTAATTTGGACACATAAATTAAAAAATTAAATATTTAAATAATTATGTGAATTTTAAAAGGTAAAAATGACAGTTAAATAAATAAAACCATTGTGTAAGGTCTAAGCATAATAATTAAAGTGCACAAAATAAAAGAATGGCGAACACTTTAATTAAAAAAAATAATATATTAAATTAATTCGAAAACGGGAATATAGATCCGATTACAAGTTTGACTTACACAAAAGCATTCAAATCAAATTATTTCCTAACTAGCTTTGTTCAACCCATAATTCACGGCACGTTCCGCTAATACGGATCTAATATCATCAAGCATCGATCCTTGTTCTCTACTTTCGATCAGGACCACGAGAGTGAGAGATTCACCTTGTTTCCTCGAATATCAGAATCTTCTCATGTCGTCTTCGGAGTAGCTGGATCTCGACGAGCTCATCAAAACTTATAATCGTCACCGACAATGAAACAAACGACACTTAAGAGAAGATGGAGCAATGAGACACAAACCATAGGAGAGTGCCCATCACCCGACTATACAACCCCGCCTCCGATACCATAAACCACATTAACCGAAGCGATATGGACCGCCTCTGTCAATGACAGACCTATAGGAAACCGGGCCGGAGAAACCGCTGAACAAGAACCGATCAAGCTCAAGACTTGCATAAAGAGATTAGAGAACAAAACTACTGCAACTCATCAAGTGACAAATGCGGCACTATGATGTGTTGAAACTCCGATAGGAGTCACCGGTGAAAGCACGAATACCACACCCAACCTAGACCTCCACAACCACCGTTAATTGCCTCCTTCAAGAACTGAAAAGGTTACCCTAAGCTTGTCCGAGCGCTGAAACGGTAAAAACAAACCAGTGCACACCATGAACCAGAGCTCAACACACCGGGAAGCAGCCGACAAGCCTAACCAATGATGAAAGGAACTAGAACCAAGAAGCGGAAAGCCAACAGAATGGGATACCAAGAACACCGCTACGCCGGATCCATATACGACACCGACGCCTTGCAAAGTTTGCGAACTCAACTCGCCAACACCCGCCAGCTCTAAAGGCTAAAACGAGTCGTCGAGATATACAAAACCCCCGAGGCATTGATGGAGACAAGAATTATCGGACGAGACTACCTCGACACCAAGACTAACCACAACCAGGACTCGCCACTGAACCATCAGACTGTAAACGCATATAACAGATCCGAAACAATCCCACTGAGAACCAGACTTCCGCCTATAACGCAGCTTTTCACCAAGATGACCAAAAATTGAAAATCGCCTCTTTAAACCCTAAAAGCCGATCCCCTCCAACAGCAAACAAACCTCCACCGCGTCAAGATTCCATCTCCAGCAGAAACATGAACGGCGTCGACCTTCCCCGTGAGCAAGAGACTAAACCAGAGGTTTTCATAAAACACATATGCCAACAAAATGGAAAAGACATTATACCACAGATCATACCACGGAGGAGCAACAAGAAAACAAGAGGAAGAAGGAAAGAGGTGATGCCTCCGGTGCTGACATGCGCATTCACGCGCCAGCCGGACGCCTGAGCAAACAAATCTCAGATCGGATTTCGCTAGGAAGAAAAATAGTGTGGAGAAAAAAATTTTGCTAATTAGTTTTCAGGATAACGAGCATTTGAGAGCTACATAAGTGTAAAATATTAAATTCCATTGTGGTATAAAAGTTTTTCTAACATCGCATTAAAGAGAGATATAATTCATAAGCTATCTGAATATGTTAACAGAAAAAGAGAGATATAGTTCATAAGCTGTTCTGAATATATTGACCGAGCCGGTCCAGAACATAAAGAAGCCCTATTCAAATGAAAATACATATCTAGTTTAATTAAATTTTAAAATTATTTTCCTAAATTTTTTTACCAATAACTTAAGTTTTATTCTTCTTAAAAAATCAGAATTTTTACATATTTTTTTTCTTTATCCTAGTTTAAATATTAAATTTATTCATATATAAATTATAAAACCTATACTCTGTTTGATGTCTTACTGCTATTTTTATATTACAATTTTATTTTCTATTTTATTATATGGTTAACATTAATATAACTATTTACATATATATATATAATTTGAAAACTGTGTGCCCCACAAAATGGAGACCCATTCAAATGTTTCACTCTAAGTCTGGCTCTGTATACTGGATAAATAATTTTTCAAGATTAAACTCAATACATAAAACCATTAAAAAAAACTTAAATTATGGAGTATTAATTAAAGTCCACCAAACAGTCGACTCTTACAAAATATGGCCGATTATTATTACTGAAGTTGAAATCTCTTTTACTTTTTGTTTGGCAAAAGAGAAAATATGTAGTACACTCAATACATAAAACCATTAAAAACTTAAATTATGGAGTACTAATTAAAGTCCACCAAACAGTCGACTCTTACAATATCTATATGGCCGATTATTATTACAGAAGTTGAAATCTCTTTTACTTTTTGTTTGGCAAAAGAGAAAATATGTATTGAACTCAATACATAAAACCATTAAAAAAACTTAAATTATGGAGTACTAACTAAAGTCCACCAAACAGTCGACTCTTACAAAATATGGCCGTTTATTATTACAGAAGTTGAAATCTCTTTTACTTTTTGTTTGGCAAAAGAGAAAATATGTGAATGGCTAGGTTGAGACGACAGTAACGTTGCCACATTTACAAGGATAAATGGAAGACAGTGTAGGAATCACCGGAACGGCCAAACAAGTAGGTTGATCGTCTCCGGCCAAAATCACGACGATCTTAGGTAAGTATTCTCCCATGACAGTTTTAGCTTCGTTGTCTCCGGCGTCTTCTTCTTCCTCAACATTATAGGTATTGTTAGAAGAAGAAGAATGAGATTTTCTGTGTATGCAGACCAATGAGAATAATGCTAAAGCTATAAGAAAAAGAACCAAAGACAAACCACCAAAGAGATATGGTATTGGTGACTTCCAAATTTCTACTTTTGGTGTCGCCCTCATTTCTTACTACTTTTTGATTTTCCCTTGTGTCGTAAGTGTATTTATGAAAGTTGAAGTTTGCGTAGTGAAGAATTTATAGAGGAAGATTTGTACGAAATTCCTCATTAGTTTATGTATTGGCTTACGGGGATGCATTTGATCAGGCTACGAGATTGCTTTCTTTTTTCTTTTAAGTTCAAAATGGTGGAAGAAGATTCCTTGTGCGTTACCCGGACCTCGTAGTCCAGTGGTACACCCCAGGCTTCGGTCACTGAGGGGCAACCCGAGTTCGACTCGCGGGGAGGGGAGGCGTGTCCAGGGCCTTAAACGGTACAGACACAGGCTGGCGTCGGACCTAGGTGGGTGGGTCCCGAAGGGGTCAACCACCTGGTTAATCAAAAAAAAAAAAAAAAAAAAAAAAAAAAAAAAAAAAGATTCCTTGTGCGTTCAGATATTCCTTTTCTCTTTTGTTAACTATTACTGTAGTTTTTACTGTTCGAGTGTCATGTCGATGTCGTCATTCCATTAACTATACTCAGATCACATTTATTTAACCAAAAGAAACTTAGTGTGATTGTATGGTTAAATTAGAGTAAAATTAATAGTATATAATATAAGTGTTTTATTCTAATTTATTCTATTTTTCTACCTATCAGATTAAAAGTAAGAAAATAGTTATTCCATTTTACTTCAATTTTTTTTTGTCTTTTATGGTTTAAGAGCACAATTGTTATCCTCTTATTTGAAGTTGAACTTATAGTAAATCATATAAATAAATAAAATATTTTATATATGTTCTATTTACTCTCGTTTTCATTTTTTCTTTTCTTTTACTTTATATATTTTTACTTAATTATTCAGAGTATTAATATAGAGAAAATGAGAGTAAAAATAATGGAGTGAAAATTTAATTTAAAAAATGAAAACCCGCTCAACACATGTTTTTTTCTGCACAAACCAAAAAGAACAAAAAAACAATTTTACTCTGTTTTAATAGTGACTAGCGAAAATATAAATGATAACCTTTTCACCTGATTGGTTAAGTACTAGCTGAAATCAAAGCAACTATATTTTCCTCTTGAAAAAACAGTCAAAGAAGTGTTTTAATCACACTCGTAATTATAAGTGAAACATACGTTCTACTATATAATAATAAATACTAGATCTTTACCCGTACAACTACACGGATATTAATTTTCAGTTTTAGTTTTTATTTATTTATACTAAATAGTATATTTGTAATATTTGATCGTTTTATATTGACTAAGCTAGAGATGGATATTTAGATATTCACTCGAATTCGGTTAAAATCTATTCGGGTTTGAGATTTTCGAGTTTAAAGATTCTAACTCTATTCAGATATTTATAAACTTTGGTTCCGGTTTGATTCGGATCTTTGCGGATTTAATAACCCGTTTAAATTATTTTTAAATTTTCAAAATTAATATATCTTTAAATATCCTTAAATCTAAAAGAAAAATATAACATGTAAATTTGAGTAATGTAAGCTAAAGTACTTAAATTAAAAATTAAAATAGGTTTAACTTGAATATTTGGATGAAGAATAAATATATATATTTAAGTATTTTTGGTATTTTGATTAGGACAGAACTTGGGTTCACTCCCTGGGGTGTACCTTTAAATTCACCACTTGATTTATAACCAATTAAACTGACATATGGATAATTAAATAAAAAATATTAAATATATTTAAAAATAGCTAAAAAAGAATAATTTTAATTCTAAATCAGAAATCTTAATTTCTAAACCCTAAACATTAATTCATAAATCCAAACCCTATACCTTAAACTCAAATCATAAACCCTAAATCCAAATCTTAGACCCTAAACTCAAACCGTATACGCTAAACCCAAATCCTAAACCCTAAACTCAAATCCTATATCCAAATGTTAGATCCTAAATCCAAACCGTATACTCTAAACTCAAATTCTAAACCCTAAACCCAAACCGTGAATCCTAAATCTAAACTCTATACTCTAAACCCAAATCATATGCCCTAAACCCAAACCGTATACTCTAAACCCAAATCCTAAACCCTAAACCCAAAAAATACCTACTTCGGGGTGCTATCACTAAACTAGACAAAATTACGTAGTAATTCTTCGGGGTTTACGGTTTGGGTTTAGGTTTTAGAATTTGGTTTTAGGGTTTACGGTTCGGGTTTAGGGTATAGCATTTGGATCTAGGGTTTAGATTTAAGGTTTACGGTTTGGTTTTAAAGTCTAAGATTTGGGTTTAGGGTTTAGGATTTGGGTTTAGGGTTTAGGGTATAGGGTTTAGGGTATAGGGTTTGGATTTAAGAATTAATGTTTAGGGTTTAGAAATTAAGATTTAGGATTTAAAATTGACATTATTATTTTTTTAGCTATTTTTAAATATATTTAATACTTTTTATTTAATTATCAACATATCACTTTGATTGATCATAAATCAAGTAGTGAATTTAAAGGTTCACCACAGGGGGTGAACCCAAGTCTTGTCCTTTTGATTATTGATTATCTACTTTAGATGTTTACTTTTGACTATTTTTTATATTTCAAATATTTTAAACAACTTAAAATAGCTGATATCTTGGATATTAACTCAAAAAGTAGCTAACATATTAAAGTATATAAATATAATTTAAATACATTCGAATAACCGAAGTATTTCGTTTGGATAAAGTTTGGTTATAGTTCTCTAGATACCAAAATGGTAAATCCGTTTGGATATTATCTAGTTTCGATTCAAATTTGGTAATGTTTTTTCGTTCAGATTTGTTAAATGAATAGTTGATGTTCTAATTTTCATGAGTTGTTTGTCCAATAAAAATATATATTTTTTAATTTGACATTGATTTAATTGAGAAGTTAATGAAGTGTATTTAATTCAAATTTAATTTTAGAAAATACATTAATATAAGTGGAAAAGATAAAGCATTAAAATATGAAGTATTATTTAATTGTGTATTTAATTCAAATTTAGTTGTGTATTTAATTAAAACTTAATTTTGGAAAACACATTAATCAAAGTGGAAAAGACAAATCATTAAAATAAAAATATTATTTAATGTTAGTAACACTGAAGTGTAAATAATACTGAAAACTAAAGAATATTCTATATGGATACTTCTCTTTTAATAATATAGATAAAGTAACGACGACTACAATGTCAAGTTGTCTACCACCAATCGAAGGTGATATGTGCATGTCACTTTTTCTACTATTTAGGCCAATTAAACTAGCTCCGCCACTTGTATCTAGGAATAATTAGTGGGAGTGTCTGCAAACACTCACAAATTACATCTTCGCATCATCACGCATGAAGAAACCACGAAACACACAAATTAATTGTGCTGACTAATTTCCACATATAAAGAGCAAAATTGGTATCTAACTGTCTTTGCCTCTTATATCAAAGGATAAGTGAATGAAACTGATAAATGGTACAATTATTTTATTTCATGGATGGCTTCCTATTCTCTACCTTTATTTCATTGGTTTGGGATTCAATACATCATGAAGCTTGTTTCATGCAAATTCTTTCCAACTATAAGAATTTGGTCTTATCATGTAATAGTTATGTCTTAAATTGAAAGTTTTTAGTTCAAAAAATGGTATAATTATTTTATTTTGAAGTATTTTACGATAAAAAAAGAAGGAAAGAAAAGAAAAAAAGAAAGAAATATTTTACGATATGTTTCACCAGTCAAGTAACTTATTTTTTCTCAATCAAATGCTAAGTCTACGATATTTTCAACAAGAAATTTTAAATATCTTTGTATAACAATGTTTAATGTTTATAACCAAATATTCTTTTTCTAACGTATCTAAATCTCACCGTATTATCTATATCTGATCAAAATATTTAAATTCTTATTACATTTTAAAAATAATTTCATGTTAAAAAGATATTATTCAAACATATCAATATGTCAATATTTTGTCAGCAGTTTTGTAACACGGCTCACTATTTTCTTTAGCACGTAAACTATTTGATTGTTGTATTTATAAAATATTTAAAATATGATAAATATTTAAAATATAAACCAGTAAATATTTAAATAATATTTATTTATATAAAAATAAAAATAACAACCCGTGCGGACGCACAGATCAATCTATAGTTTTTCTTAAAGTAACATATAAAACATAAGTATCTGATTTTCTCTCTGCAATTTTGCGGGTATTCAAGTTTTAGTGGACTTAATTGCAATCTTTGTTAGTCATCTATTTTATTAAAGTAGAAGTACTTTAAGCTTTTGTTTGGTAATAGGGATAGGAGTCTTTAAAAAAAAATTAAATTTTGTTTGGTAACAAAGATAGTAGAGAATTTTGTATTTTCTTTATTTAAATGATAGATTTAAGTATTTAATGTCTTTTACTAATTTAAATAATAGATTTCTTTAATAGAATGAATCTTAACCAAAATAAATTTCCTTATAGATTTTTTGTTAACATTAAATATTTTTCAATATTTATTAATAAAAATAATAAAATAAAAATCACACATCAAAATTAATTTATATATCATATAAATAAAATATAAAATATTTTATTCATAAATTTTTGGTATAACACTTTTATAATATAAGTCCAATTAGTTATAAATATTATATTTTTATATGATACACTGTGATGTAATAGACGATTAAAATCACATAATATAATTATTTAAAGTAATAAATAAAAATTTTGTTTTAAAATGTTATACTAACAATTATGTAATACATATTAATTTACACACACACATACATATATATATATATATAGATATTATCATTAGAACAAATAAAAAAATTGAAGTGAAAGCAAATATTTATACGGCCACGTGTCAAACTATAGAAATAAACAACAATGGCGTAAGATTTTTTTTTAACAAATTTATTTTAATTTCAAATATGTTTACATATTTTATTTATTTATAAATTATTTTATTTTTTATTAATAATGCTAAGATTTTGGAATTGGAAAAAATTATGACCTATTTTATATTATTTTAATTAGGAATTTAAAATTTATATCAAAATATTTTTTTAAACTTTTAATTTTTATTATAACTACAAATGTTAATTTTCAATCTAAATTTATGTTTAAATATTACAAATATATCATTTATAAATAAAAAACTAAAAACATAAAATAAATATCTGCCCGGTTGGGCGGGTCAAGATCTAGTTTATTTTTAAAATGAGAGTTTATCAATTTTAGGTGATTAGCAAACTTGTATGTTATGGAAGTAAATTAGTTAGTCACATGTCTTATGTTCAAAGATTGTGCTTAATCTAACATCTCGTATCATTATTACTATTATTATATTTAGTTCATGCTTGTCTTAAGAAAACCGTTTGCTCTAGTGTTCTCTTTTAATTGCTTTATGGTTTTCTGCGTTCCTTTTTGGGCTTAACCACTCGTTTACTACTTTACTTGCTTTCGTCCTGCTATATTTCTTATTCGCACCTACTGTACTTTTTATTTTTTATAATTTTTACTAGTTTAATCCAATTACTGATGGGCTAGCTTATAGTTTCTGGGCCTTATTGGTGTCAGTTAGGGTTACTTATGAGACATACAATCTCTACTTTTTCCGCTTATAGAACTTTAGATGGCCCAATATTCTAATTTTGAGAAACACTTAATCTGATAAATGGACTTCTTGAACTTGAAGCATCATTGTAGAATATAACTTTGGATAGATAGTCATGTATTCATGTTGCCCAGGATCTATTTTAAATTACGTACTATAACAGTGTTTGAAAAGAAGCGGTTTACTGTATTTATTTTTATAAATTCGTTGTAAAGATTACCGTATATCTAGCTTTCCTTTATTCTCCTCAGGTCATGAGCCTCGTAATTTCGCTTCAGAAGTAACCCCTCCACCAGTTGAAGAATCACCTATATTATCTTCATCTGCGTTTAAACCATTTAAAAGAACCAATGTCTCGAGATGAGCTAAGACATTTTCTTTAGGGAGGTAGGGAATTTAATAAGATTTTACATTTTAACTTTTCCACTTCAAGTCATCGAGTAGTCATGTTGAGAGTATCTGCTTCTTTCTTTTAGGCATTCTAATTAAAACCCAAAAGAGACCTTTCATCTCAGCGTGTAACGTCAAGATCTGCGGTAGTTTCGGAGACCTCCGGTTTTGTACACCTCCCGTCCTATACACTCGCCATGTAGCATTCATTTTAAACCAACGGAAGAGAGTTGCTTAAGTAATTTTCATAAACACAAAGAAACAATTTTAAGGATAGAATCATATGCGGTTCTTAAAACCAGCTTTCTATAAAGTCCAAAAAATTATGTACGATGAGCATTTTGTTCGTGGAATTAATTATCTCACTTATATTAGTTGAGAAGTACAACTATAAATCTAACCTTGTTTTTTAAAAACAAAAAACAAAAACCATGGGAAATGCAATTTAATCTAAAAGAAACTCTTTTTAACATTTTCCTTAATTATTATAAATAAATAAAAATATATTTTAAAAGATAAGAAAAGAAAACAAACATTTTTTTTAGTTTTTCTCTATGTATCCCGTCTTCCACTTATACGATTCAGAGCATATATGATACTGCCAAATAATGTAATATTAATTGAAAACTGTCTATAATTGGTTACGAATCTGACGGGAAAAAGAAGAGGATAGTGAAAAGGGGGCATGATCCTAACATGTTCTCTAACATGGCTTGATTTGAATCAAACATCCAATCTCCACAAAGATGCATGCGTGTTTGGTTTCGTTACAGAGAATTCTTAGTGTAAAGATACATTCCCCTCATGCCACAATGTGAACTTAAACCACTTTGCTCTATCTAACAGAGACCCATTACTTATATTAATTAGCATTTATTTATTCAACATGCTCATAATATTATGAGAAGACTAAGACTGTACATAAATGATAAATCATAACTTATAAAAAGACAAACCCTTTTTGATTTTTAAAAACAGCTATTCTTCTTCGAATCCTGTCGGATTAAACTTTATACGTTAGACATAAGCTGTCCTAAACACATTAAATTAATGCAAAAACATGGGTCTTCTTCCACGCACATGCAATTATATATTTATATATATCAATATATGGTCCAGTACTACAAGCAAAACATTACGACTACACAGAACAAACAGTAGTTCTCTCTCCCCGCACCTCTCCTCTCTCTCCTCTTATTCAAAACTAGGGTTCTTGAGTTGTCCATGGAGAGAGAAGAATGCAGCAGCAGCGAATCCGGTTGGACCACGTATATTTCTTCGCCTATGGAGGAAGACGAGGAGGAGGTAACTGATGAGGTATATTATGAAGGGCATATCATCGAAAAAGATCGAAGAAAATATGCCAACGAGTACGAAAGCAACAAAGACAGCGACGATTCTATGGCTTCCGATGCTTCTTCCGGGCCAAGTTATCACCAAACGAGCAACAGAGGGAGAAGGAGAGAAGGTCTCGTTTTAAGAAACGGGAAAAGTGAAAGTAATAGTAAAAGTAATGATGTTTATGATTATAAACATGATGATAAGAATAGTGGTAATCATAAATGTAGGACAAAAGAGAAGAAAAAGGGTGAAAACAAGACTAGATCTTCTAAAAAGAAGTAAACTTTCTTCTTCTTGAAGTTGTTTGTATGTAAATTGGGATTGGATTATTGATTTCCTTATTTTTGTGTTGGGGTTTTTTGATACCTCACGCAAAGGGTGTTTGATTATTTATATTTTTTTCAGTTGATATTTATATTCTCGTATGCCACTCTTGTCTCTTGATTATTATTATTTTTTTTTACTCCTCATACTAATGCAACATGATGATTATTATTTCTCTCATGGTAAATCTAACATGCCCAAGATAGATCATTTACATATATCAGAGCATGTTTAGGTGGTTGTTGTTACATTATAACTAAGGTTTAGTTTGATCAAATTCAAGCTCAAGTTTACATTAACACATACATGTTTACGCAACATTGAACGGCTGTTTCGACGCCACATGTTTTTTTTATGGCGAGGGTTTTAAGGAAAAAGAAGTATAAGATGAATATTTAAATGTATGGTTAGTCTTTGAAAATTTCGGTTATAAAGATTGAGAAATGCTGTCATGAACCAAAGTGGTGTAAATGAAAATAGATATAGAAAGGCATGTGTGATGAAACGTGTCCATCGAGACAACTTCTCTATTATTGATCACATTGTGGCTTTCTATGCGTGTTTGATCAAATTGTCTTAAATATATATGATGAAAATGTTTTGTTCGTTTGTTTGGCTTGGCTGTAAAGAGGGAAATGGATCCACCGCAGACACATGACAGCAACATGGGAACTACTCCACAGAAAAATAATTAGTCTTTCTGAATGTTCACAATTTTTTGGGCATATAAACTAGAGAATGAGTAAATTAGTCACCCCCAAATTGAGGAAAAACTATTTACATTTTTTCGATTGAGATTTAGAGGAAATTTAACAAAAAGTAGAAATTTAAATAAGAAAAATCCAAAGCGTAATATTTGAAAAAAAATAATGTTTGATGAAGTTGTTGGTAAAACAATAACCGGAGTATAGGTTGGGAATCCATGGTGAACTATGTCATGTCAAAACCATTTGCCGAGGAAGTACTTATGGGCCTAGTTCTTAAAGAAAGAAGTCAAAACTAAACCAAAAGTCTAAAACGTATACAAACCAAAGTTTTGAATATTAGCCCATGGGCCTTCGATAATAATAATTTTCTTTTTGACGTTTATTATCCTCAATTAACTAACGATTCTTTTTAAAAATTAATGTTAAATTGATTCCAAATATCTAATCTATTAAAATTGAAGTACACTTTAGAAATAACCCTCATTTCATATTTAACTAGGTATAATCCTTCACCATGTGCAACAATAAGATTTTTAATTTAAATTATATTTATAAATTAAAATTTGTTAATGTTTTAGATTTTATTATTTTAAACAAATTTTTTAGAATAAATACTAATTTAGTTAAACAGAAAATTAAGATAAAATAAATAATTTTTATAATTATATTAAGACATATTAATTAAATTGTATAAGATAAAATAAATTTGATATAATTTTTATAATTATCAAAATATAGAACTACATAATTTCTAAATTTGTAGAAAATAAAAAAGAAATAATGGATATTACGGTTAAAGTTTCAGTTTTTTTTAAAAAATATTGTATAAAATTTTGAAAGTCTTATTTAAAAATAAAAATTAATTCATAATCCTATATAATGTTCCAAAAAAAGAAAATTCATAATCCTATTAGGTAATACATCTAGATAACTCCTAAACATATCAGTATCCCTAATTTCCATATCTCAATAGGATTAACTCTTTATCTTGTATCTAGAATTTACTTTTCTTTCAATCTTAATCCAACATACAAAAACAGAAAAGTGTGGATTCTAGGCATGTGAGTATTCACCAGTAATCGCTGTAGATTTGTCCAGTCGTATGCAACTTGGTTGCCATATACTAACGATTCTTTGGTAACCTTACGATTTGGAGTTAGCGTTAAAATATCAAAAGGATTCTTCTACCTATAATCGAATTTACTGCTCCAAAGTACCCATTAACATTCACATGTTATGACGAAAAACAAGACTTTATTGTAAAAGTTTTTTTTTAAAAAAATATGTAGAAGGAAAAACCAATTGTCGTACACGAAACGAAAAAGAAAGAAAGGAATGGTCTCAGATACACTCGTACTTTGGACACACACATTTATAGAAACACAGAGACAAAGATTGAGATGATTCTTGAAACAATACGTAAAGTGAAAGATATAACAATCAAAAGCGAGAAAAGAAACTCCACTGTTCTTGGAAGATGAAATGGAACCAAAAGATTCTCGATATTTTAGGAGTCCAAGTGGCAAGTGCTGTTAATTATGACTTAACCCGTTAAAAAAAACTAATCATATGTCTTTGTTCAGTTTTCAGTAATAAACCGTACGTAGTTAATACCGAGATTAAGAATATCTCCAATAGCATACTATTTTTTTCTTATATAATTTACACTAAAATAAAATTACCCTATTATAGAATAATTTTTGTTTCAATGGTATACTATATAATAGAATAATTATATTACAAAGTGAAATATAGAGTAATGTCATTTTTCCACTCCAAATATAAAATTAAAAAGGGACATTCTTTTATATCTCATTCTATAATAGAGTAATTCTATTATATAGTAAACCATTGGAGCAAAATTAATCTATTATAGAGTTATTCTATTTTAGTGTTAATTATTAAAAAAATAATAATGTGCAATCGGAGATGTTCTAAGTTTCGTTTCACACTTACTGAGGACAATGACCTGCAGAATGATTAGTGATATATTTTGTTCATTTTTCTATTAGCTAGCGACCAGCAAAATCGATAAAATGTTTTTGTTTCTTAATGACTGGATCAACGACAGGTTTTTGTAACAAAATTAACTAACCACGTGTACGAAGAATTTAAACGGACATGATTTAATTGCTGGTTTATGTCGTCACTAACTATTAGATGAACATGAATTATAAGCTTTATGTATCTTTTCTTTATTTATCTTTCCAACTTTGTTGGGCGATTTCCGTTTATAAAAGTTGCCCTTCTCTAGGGGTTAGCTTCGTATCTGGAATTGTTTATTTGTGTGGATTCCAGTAGACTACTACGCGGAAGGACGACTGAGGTTTTGCTTGGTTTAAATACTTCGGTATTACTAAAGATTGGTTTCGATCAAGAGAGTATATGAACATAAGATATATACCTGTGTATGATGAAAATAAAGAAAAGGAAGTTAAAGGTGATTATATCTTTTTGTTGTCTCTTTGAGTATTCCACTGACATTCCGTTCTGCGTGATGATAGGGGAAAAAAGTTGAAAGAGTGATTGAATTTTTCTAAATGAAATTTTCTTGTAAATGAAATTTATATATTAACTACAAGGTGGTGTTATAGTGGTATGCGAATTCTGAGTTGTTAAATAATCCAGATTCCATTTACTTATGATTTATCTTGTGGTCACGTAGATTTGTGGTCACTTAGATATGAAACTAAAATTAGATCTCATTTGAATACATAGAGAAATAGTTCATCTGTGGATTTCACCTCCATTTGAGACTTAGTCTGAACTTTTCTATAGACCGGAAATACCATAGATTAGTAGAAAATTTATATGTTAAAGGATGTGTTTGATGCGATTGTAAGTTTCCTGGCTAGCAAGGTTATGGCAAGGAATCTCATGACACGAAAAAATAATAAAAGTTTGCTTGTTTTGTTGACCACATTTCGTAAGAGGATTTCGTACGTAAGATTGTTTCTTTGTCTATCTGTCTGTGTCAAAAAAGATAGCATGATAGGTTTTGGTTTACTTTGTAGTTTGTACCATATGAAAATGGTTTTAGGCTCTTGACCAATCTTTTAAATCCTTTTTATTGCCGTTTTTTGTAGATTTTGATATATAAGTAACAGGTTTATATATTACAAGAAATTAAGAGTAACAGGTTTATATCAAACGGATACATTTGATGAAAATGTACGTGAACAGTATTTTCATAAAATTAAGATAAAGGTCTCACTGATTTCAACAAGATGTAATTTCCAATTTGGATATAGCATCTCTGTATAAAAATGACGTACGTCATGTACCAATAGACAATGTTAACCCCCAAAACTATAGCATCACTTAAACATCGAAGCTGTTAAGTTAGATTACAGTCACCCACAGGCCATCGAATACAATTTGTTTTTTTTTTTAACTCAACATCAACTTTTCATTAACCAAATGTGAATACAGGATTACAACCTCAAGAGATTTTAAACCCAACATACAACCAATGAGATCTAGTATCGCCTAGGAACACTGGAGTCGAAACTGGTTTGGATCCTAGACTACCCAATCTAATTCATCGGTGTATTTTTCACCACAATGAGACGAGTTCTTCCCACGACCCGAGAAGAACCGTCTCTTGACCTCTATTAAGACCACATGATACGAAAACAACAGTACAAACAAACAGACTATGAGAAAAGCCAGATTCGATGTAAAACACTAGCGATTGGTCTCCACAAGATTTGAGTTCAGTCCGTGTACCAACAGCTTCATCGCCAGACAGCGCATTCTGAACTTGACCCATATCCGTTGTCAACCCTTGTCTCGATCCATAGCCAAAAAAACCGGACAGAAGCCATCCGGACTGAAAGTCGGACTGTGACGTCGATAATCATGAGTGATACCCCAAGTCGCAGCTACAGAAGGTGCAGACCTCATACCGCCGGGACGAGACACAACCAGTCACCGGTGTCGGGATGTATGATTCTGCCACACTTCACCGGCCAAGATCACATCTCTGGGTGACTACTCCATCAATATAAATCTTGGAGCATGTTGTCCCTGAGAACCAGAGAACAACCCTTCATTCACCGCACATCAAATTTCTTCTCCATCTGTCTCACCGTCACACCATAAGGTATAACCGAGACATGGGAGACGTCCGACCCACTCACGCGCCGCCGCCGTGAACCTCTCCCCATAGATCTGAAAAAATGAAAACTAGATCTGGCGAGTTCTCCAGTCCTAAAAGCCGACTATCCTCTCCTCAAACCCACCGCAGGTCTCGCCACCTCTCCAATGGACGCCGGTCACCGTCACCGTCGAACTAATCGCAGGTTCACGAGAACTCGAAACGGCTCAGAGAAGATTGCATATCAACTAGGGTTGAAAGAGGAGGAGGATAGCAAAGAGAAAAGGAGGATGAAAAGGGAAGAAGTTGCCTCCGGCACCACCACGGAGGCAGGCCGGAGCTAGGGTTAACTGTGTCTGTTCTTTTTTGTTCGCGAGAGAGAAAAGGAGCGTTTCAACCTTTTTACTACCCCATCGAATACAATTTGTAGAGCACTCCTGTTGGGGGTTCTTGTTATACATACACATGAATCTATTTTCTATTTTATTAAAATAGAATTACATATATATGAATACCCCTTAGATTTGCAGATTATTTATAATCCAGTGCCATCAGAAATTTAATTAATTTAATGTAAAAAATGTCTATTTTTTCCACGTATTAAATGTTTTCCTAAAATAACTCAAATTAATTATAATGAAGGAAACAAATAACTAAATGACTATTCTTTTCTTTTCCATGTAGAGGATATTTTCTTTTATCACCATATCAAATTTCATGTAATATAGACACTGACTAAGAATGTTAATTCATATAATATATAAATATATTATGTTATATGTATTTTCATATAAATAATATTCCAATTTAAATTCAGTATCATATATTTAAAATACTATATACAAAATTTTTATTATATATTATCATCAAATTTTTATCCACAACAAAAATAAAAATACATTTGTGCAAATATATGGATCATATTCTACAAAGTATGGATGATAAAGTTGATGGTTTACAAGAAAAAATAAAATTACTCAATATAAACTATAAAATTATTGTGTTTAGAAATGTCATATTAAACAATTATTTAAACAGGTAAATTTTAAAATATACATTATCAATTATACAAATAAATACATATTACAAACTAAGATCACATTCCTAACTATTTTAGCTAACTATAATTTTCAAAATATCTATAATTTTTTGAAAATCTTACTAACCAAGTTTAAATCCATATATTCAACATCTTTATAATCTTTAGTATAGCGATAATAATCAATTAAGTTGACATATACAATTGGCCTAGAGAGTTATAATCTTTCCTAACATGATTTATAAAATATTTTCACAATAAATACACCTTCTCTATTTGAAAAATATGGATACAACTATACAAAGTGAATATTCTTGGGAAAATTGCCAATACAGAACAAAAAAATAAATGTGTTGTCCCTTTGGTATAAATCTTTTTTGTCCAATTTTTCTCTTTTTTACCCTTTGCATTTCTGAAAACTAATGAAATAAATAGTTTTGTGAATAAAAAAATATTAAAAATACAAACAATTAATAAAACATCTATATACACAAGCTGATATTTTTTTCTCTTCAAAAAGTTGATAAATAAAAATTTGAAAATACGTTCTACTAAAGTTAGAATGTGCATTCTACGGAAAATGGTATAGTAGAAACGATTTTTAAAATAAATATGTTCATCTACTATTTTTAGAACGTATATTCTACTATTTACTAAATTTCTAAATAAGTGGAATGTGCATTCTACTAATCCTAAAGCTATCTACTTTTCGTCCGGATGCATCTTCTACTTTTATTAAGTATTCTAAATTTCACGGAATGTGTTTTCTAAAATGTACTCTTACGTCTACTAAAAGTATAAAGCGTGTTCTGGATTTTTGTCAATCTTCTAAACTTTTAGAAAGCGCCTTCTACGGATAAGATTACCTGATTTTTGCGAAAATTAATGAAAGTTTCAGTTAAGGAAATATTCTAAAAATCTCCTAAAAATATTCTAACTTCCTAAAACGTGTTATTTTCGATTTTACTTGTCAAAATTTTTTGAAAAATGATTTTCCCTTGTCTTCTTCATTAATCTATGGTTTTCCATAGTTTTTCTTTTGATTTTTTTTCATAAACTCTTGTTCTATATGATACATATCTATACAACATGTGGTGTTTTGAAATTAGGTGCAATTTTTTGTAAAGTTTTATTTTTATTTTTATAAAGTTTACAATTTTATTTTTATTAAAAACATTTTTAAAAGTTTTATTTTTATTAAAAAGTTCGATAAAATTAAAAAGGTTACAAACATTTTAAACTTTTTATAAAAATAAAACTTTGTAAAATGTTTTTTAATAAAGTTAGTTTAAAGTTTTTACTAAAAAAATTTATAAATTTTTATTTTTATAAAGTTTAAATTTTTTATTTAATTAAAGTTTTATTAAAAACGTTTTAAACTTTTAATAAAAATAAAACTTTGTAAAATGTTTTTAATAAGTTTATTTAACGTTTTTATTAAAAAAAATTGTAAATTATTTTTATTTTTACAGAGTTTTTTTATTAAAAAAATTTTAAAGTTTTATTTTATTTTCCTTTTTAAAGTTTTTTTTAATTAAATATTTTAAAATTCATTTAGTTTATTGTGTTTAATAAAAACTTTAGACAAACTTTATAAAATTTGTAAACTTTATAAAAACAAAATAAAACTTTACAAAAAGTTTTTAATAAAAAGTTTAAACAAACTTTATAGAAATACATTTTAAAATTTTTTTATATTTATTAAAATTTTTGATAAAATGTGTATGTAAACTTTTTATAAAAAATAAAACTTTGTAAACTGTTTTTATTAGGTTGATTTAACGTTTTTTATTAAAAAAATTGTAAATTATTTTTATTAAGTTTTACAAAGTTTATTTTTATTAAAAAAATTATTATTTTTTAATTTTTCCTTTTTAAACGCTTTTAATTATTATTATTTTAAATTATATTAGTTTAATGTGTTTAATTAAATTAATCAAGGGTTAGTTTTGAGATTATGAAAGAAATTATACTAAATGGACAATTAAATGATGGTTTTATACTATAGGGACAACTATGCTGAATTTTTGTTCCGTTTTGGCAATTTTCCCAATATTCTTTGCCTACAATCTTTTTTTTTTGCAAATGCTATAACTAATGTATCAGTTTTTACTACCGTATTAACTCATATTTGTATATTTTCCCACTTTTTAATTCATAAAATTGATTTTCTAGATATTATATACATAAATATAATTATACAAGTGTTAGATTTGTTTATATGATATCCAATAAATATCGGTCATATTATTTTCGTAAAATGCAAAAAAAAAAAATGTAATCAAACACATTATCTTTTAAAATTTTATATTAGTACACACATAGCAAATCATGTATAACATTTATACAACAAAACAAAAATAAAAATAAAATTGACTCCCGTTCGGTTGAACGGATCAAAGTCTAGTGTATCTATAAAACTTAAAAACAAGAACTCCCAATTGAAAGTGCTCTTAGTATAATAAATCTTTTCATAAAATTTTAAATATTTTTAAGTCAATGCACCACCTTAGATATGTACTTGGTGGGCCTAAAGACTAACTGTTACAGATAAGCTTGTTCGCGGTCTTTGCCTAATATAATCAAATTTAGAAAGTTTCACAAAAGAAATCATCATGAATCCACAAACCATCCTCTGTTAATTTTTTGGTTTGTCCTAAAGATAATATGTACTTGATGTTAGAGTAAATATAATATATGTTAACATATAAGTGTTTGTATGTGTTGGTTAGTAGTTGGAAACTTGGAAATTATTGTAATAAAAAACAAAACCCACACCACCTTACAATGTCCTCATCACCAATATGACCCATGATTTGACCAACACCACTTATATTTGTTCTTCATTAACACTAATCTTTGGACTAATTAACCTTCTCTCATCCCCGGCATGAGGATTAAGACCCGGGATTTTTGGTAAACAAAAAAGATCTCCAGATATACACACATAATACATATATGAACCGTGGTACATGGGGGTAAAGATGCTCTATTCAATGGGGATTATATCGTCTCTGAAGCAAGAGAAAGGGCTTTGAATTTGCATATCACTGATGACTTGCTTAAGCTCAGATGTTTCCTCTTTAAGCTGAGCATTCTCTTGAAGAACTTTCTCGTGAGATTCAGAGAGATTGTTAAGCTTGTCAAGCAACTGATGATTTTCGATCCTCAACCACATCACCTGAGACCAAAGCTCGTCAAGGTGTCGCTGCTTCCTCATACGCGATCTCCTTGCAGATTCTCTATTTGATATCATCCTTCTTTGCTTCCTCTCGTTGATTATGTTCTTGTCGGTCTGCTGCTCTTCGGCTTCATCTGATGTGGAGTTGTTGCTGCTTAGGCTCATGGATTGTGGATTATTTGTAGCACTTTGGAATCCGTAGATGGAGTTAGGGTTTTGACCGTTGATTGGAAATGGCGATGATATCTGGAAATGGGAAGGATATGGAGATGGGATCGAAGAGTTTAGGTAGTTCTGGAGGCTGAAGACGTCGGGTTGAGGCTGCATTTTGGAGTTGACTTGGGCAGTAAGTTAGGGTCTACTTCTTGTGAAGAGAGGTAGGTAAAATAGAAAAATGATTGTGGAATTTTGATGGAGTTTTTGGTGTCTGAAGAGAGGAGATGTTTTATAGAGTAAATGAGAGCAAAGGTTGGGGCGTGGAGCCCATTTTCTGCAATTGGGTGAAGCAATATCAAAGTTTCTAACATAAAAGTTATGCACCTAGATTATGTCACATTAATCTATATATGTATATTACATATACTCATTTCTTATATCCATAATTGTATTGATTAAGGTAAAACATATCAAGCACTGATAACCTTCCAACCAATTGCTTAAAATATATGGCAAACTGGGGTTGCAAATTTGTTGAACCATGCATTATTATCTGATTTCTAAAAAGTTATATTGTGATAATATGGTGTAGAAAGTTAGTTAATACTTTGACCAAATCTGTTTTCTCTTTTTTTCAGTCAAGAAAATTCTCCACACCGTCGTCACACGGGAGAGACATGGGGCATAAAAAGACATAAAGTTTTTCATACATTTTTCTTTTCAGTTTTCCCAAATTAAATTATGAACATTAATCCCTTTGATTCAGTGGTATAAGATGCATTTCTAACAGAATGCAGAGCTAACAATAGTGATACTTGTGATTAGTAGTTATTTGAGTGTGCCAACTGCCAAGACTAAGTAGTTAATTTTTTTTTGAACAAATAATAAAAACATATATAGGACATACTATTTATAGTAATATTTAAATCTCATTCATTATCTCATTTCGCAATCAAACTCAAGGAGAAAAATTCACCAAAAAACAGATTTATATTTTAACCTCCAACAATATGGGCTAAATAGTTATCTAGCATCTAAAAGACGCGGAATGAATTTAACTCAAAACACAGTAAACTTGTCTAGGAGACTAGAAAACGTGCCGTTTAAATGGCTCTTGAACCATGGTATATATTTCGGGTCTCTCTAGAAAATCATATACATTGGTGCTCGCTCTGGGTGTGTATTAATATACATATCTTTTGCTTAGAAATGAGTTTATAGATTGTATATTCGACCACACTTTGTTTACCCACACTAGATAAAGCAAAGGTATCCGAGGCATCTCAGCCGCAATCTTTGGCCTATCATGGATATGTTTGCAGGACTTTGTATCATCAAGTATCACTCCATAAATTTTATATCTACACATATATGTAAGAATGTGCATGGGGTAGTGGATAATTATAATTTATATGAATTACTTTTTTTTTATTACATCAGCGAGAGGAAGATATTCGCATTATCTTTTTTTTTCTTTTTTTTTGATAAAGTTAAATCATTATCTTTTGTTTAACATCTCTTATATATTATTTTAGGAGCACTCAAAATAACTAATTTTCACTTGATGTGTGATTTACATGGATGCCATTTCCTACGTGGCAACTTCACAAGCATTCTCACTCCTATTTTAAAACAACCCTTAGTTTACTAGAATTATTACATATTATGACATTGATATATTTCAACCTACAATTAATTGATGTACCTACAACTAAATTGATGTACTAATTTGTTCAAAAGCAAAAAATTGTAAACCTTAATCTTCCACGGCTGAATTGATGGTAATTAATGATATTTAAGTTTCGGAAAATTAATGTAATATATTAATTGTATCGTTCCTCTGATTTCTCGATCTTCTGTTATAATACTATAGTTCTCAATGCAATTTTTTATTTTATTTTTGGTACGTTGATAAATGCTTAAATTTATTTTAGGAGTCAAAAATGATTATTGATTGAGTCATGATTGTATGATTTTATAAAAATAATCACAATCTTAGTTTCCTAAAATAAAAAAAAAACGTGATTTTAGAGTGATTATTTGAAGGCATAGTAATTAGGCCTGGGCATTCGGGTTCTCGGATCGGATTCGGTCAGGATCTTATCGGGTCTGGATCTTTCGGGTTTTAGATATTTAGACCCAATCGGATAATTAGAATTCATCGGTTCGGGTCCTGCCGGGTCCGGATCGGTCCGGGTCTTAGATAGTTAGACCCAATAGGATAATTAGTCGGGGTTTGGTTCGGTTCTAAGTCGGGTTCGGGTCGGGTCATGTCGGGTCTGGCTTAAAAATACCCAAAACACACAAAAATACTTGAAAATATCCTAAACTTTATCCAAATCTAACCCGAATACATGAAAATACCAGAATTTTATCTGATTATCTGAATTATATTTTTGAAAATCTAAGATTTTACCTAAAAACTCAAATCTAAAACTTAAAAAAATATCTGTGATACCAAAACTATATTAAAATACCTATATAAATATATATTATACTAGAAGTTGCGGATATTTCGGGTATCCTATCGGGTTTCGGGTCGGGTCTGGTCGGGTCTAAGACCCGCCAGGTCCTCCAAAACAAGACCCAATCGGGTAAAAGGACCGGTTCGATTCCTACCCGAACCGTGATTTTGGGATCGGTTTCGGATCGGATCTTCGGGTCCGGGTAAAATGCCCAGGTCTAATAGCAATAATCTCGGTATCAATTTTAAATGAAATTAAATCTTTATGAGTCAATTTTTTGTATAACTAATATTTGCCATATGTTTACAACACGAAAAGCATTCAAGTGATATGAATTGGAGAGCAAATAATTTATTATTAATTACATAATATTTTTAAAAAATGGTGATTTACTAAGATATCACATTAACCCTAAACCAATTTTTTTATTTATATAAATACGTTGTCTTGCTGCTATTGTTTTTTTATCATGATAAAGTCGATTGAATAACTTAACTAACATTTACTAAAAATAATCACAATCTTAGTTTCCTAAAATAACAAAACTTGATTTTAGAATAATTACTTGAAGACATAGCAATTATCTCGGTATCAATTTTAAATGAAATTAAATCTTTATGAGCCAATTTTTTTTTTGAAACAGCCAACTAATTTCCATTTAATTTTGGTGATAGTAAAAAGGAAATTAAATTATGTTACCAAATGTATCGGCGTTGAATGAATATAATTTTAGTGATATGCATTGGAGAGCAATTAATTTATTCTTAATTACATAATATTTTTAAGAATATTGGTGATTTGCTAAGATATCACATCAACCTTAAACCGATTTTGTTATGTATATAAATATGTTGTCTTGCTGACATTTTTTTTATCATGATAAGGTCGATTGAAGAACTTGACTAACATTGATGGGTTCTCTAAAGTCATTTGTGAACTCAATAATGTTCCAAAAATCGATGCTTTCAGAAAAAAATATATCATTTCGTTTTGTGAATTTGGTAAATAAGTGTATTTAGTTTCGTAATCTGATTACTTTTTATTTCTCTCTATAGGATTGCAAATTAGGAGTTCTGAAGACATTTTTCGCATCATTTGTAGTTTATCTTTTTTTTTTTGTTTCCTTATAGTTTGTTTCTTTCGTATTTTATTTTTCTATTACCTATGTTTCTTTTAATATTATTATAATTATTATTATTATTATTGTTATGAAAACAATAATTTTATTGCCTATGTTTTGTTTTATCTTAAATTCATAATAAATCTATATAAGTCTTCGCATACTCTTATTTTATTTTTTTCCACAAATTATAATTCATTTACACCTAACCAATCACACAAGCTTTTTTTTCAAAAAACAAAAGTCATAGGGTTATTATGTATATATACCTACACAATTTTGACAGCTATATATATCATTATATCTAATATTTGTGACTAAATTTTTTTGCTTTGTAATATATTTATGTTAAAAGTAATAATCTCTTTTATCTTAAATTCATAATAAATTTATATAAGTCTTTGCATACTCTTATTTTACTTTATTTTCTATAAATGATACTTCATTTACACCTAACCAATCACATAAGCTTTTTTCAAAAAAAAAAAAACTAAGCTTACAATATATATACCTACACAATTTCGACAGCTATATATCATTATATCTAATATTTGTGGCTAAAACTTTTTATTTTATAATATATTTGGATTTAAATTAATAATCTATTTTAGTCATTCACTCCGCGTATGGTCTGATATTTTTTTATATATTACAGTAACATCGTCATTAAATGTGTCACTTATGACACACTTGCTCATGTATTCCATGATTTATGGAATTCTACAGATGCAAACGTTGTATTCAGTGTTTTACAGGTTTGGAAAATTAATTGAAGAGCAAATAAATATTGTAATTTTTAGGTACGTATATATATTTTTAGAAAAAGTCGATTGAAGAATGTTACTAACATTGATGGTTTTTCCAAAATTGTCTTTGATCCCAATGATGTTCCAGAAATCGATGTTTTCAAAATGAGGTAATACATTTATTTCACAGATTCACTTAAATAATGTGTTTATTTTCGCCACTTTGTCACTTTTTTATGATCGTAGTAGGATTGCAAATGGAAAGTTCTGAAGTCACTTCTCACTGCAGATATTTTTCTTGATTTTAATTTATTTTGTTTGAGAATTTTTATTCTGAAATATTATATTATTCGATTGCTTATGTTTTGTTTTATCTTTACTTCATAATTGATTTTATAGTAGTTTTTGATTATTCTTGTAGCTCTTATTGTCTCTCTTCCATTACCTACAGGATAATAAACTAAAATATAAACAACTTTGAAAAAAGAAACCATAATTAATTTGTTAGTGAAATACGCAGTTTTGTCTAAACTTTAATTTTAAAACATGTATCATTTTATATATGCAATGTACATTTATAATATCTATTAATTTATATTAATATTTTTTTAAAATCTACTCACTCCGCGCAGGGCGCGGATTATCACCTAGTCATGTATTAAGCATATAAAAGTATACGAAATATCAGACCGTTGAGTGGTGTTGTTGTGCGATTGGGCTTACGTCAATTAAGAAACCTGTATTTTCTAAGCATTGAAAATAATAACTAATTATTATTACTAATGTTATTTTACATTTTTTACACAAATTTTTTAAAATACCTTTTTTACACAAATTTAAAAAAAATTATGTTAAGAAAAAAAATAAGTAATAATTAGAATGCATTTATGGGCTTAATAAGTACAACTATTTAACTAATAGAATTTGAGATAAATAAAATTATTTATAAAAACTAATTTATTTTAGAATTAATATTAAACTTAAAATAAGTATAAACAATATTAAAATTCTAAAATTAGAATTTAAATATAAAATTGTTAAAGTAGCACTTTTTATAAAACAGAAGAAATAGTTATCTACTTTTGTCACAAAGACTGCCGATTTTAATTGTAAAATGATAATGCAATAGCATGTAATGTAATGTTTTTATTTTGGTTTAAGAGAAAGAAAGCTATTTTCTTTACTCTTGTTTTATGAAATATATGATACTATATTTTTATTAAAAATTTTGGACAGTTATAATTTTAGATTAGTCTAGTGTTTAATCTACACATGCTTCTAGTTACAAGTATTTAAACAATTAGACTAAAGATAGACAAAAAGGTAGATTAAGACTACAATAATATATAGTTGTGACTGTAAAATAAGATTACTATAAATCATTTCAGTCTTAATTAAATTACGTGTTTTACTGTCTACCATGGTGGATATAGAGATAAATGCTGATATACATGAACTTTTAAAACGCAATATACACCCGTATAAAAGATAATAACAAAATCAAATCATTATATTACGAGCAATCCAAATATTGCTCAGTTCAGAAAAAAAAGCAATCCAAATCTTGAATACGTAATGTATTCTCTTGATTAAATTTAATTTCAGAAGGAGCCTTGAGTCCTTGACGTCTCTCTTCGCTGAGTGGATTAAATGGTCAAAAATATCATGAGAGAAGGAGAGACTCTTATTTCATTTCTTTAAATTTTTTGAAAAAGGTCTGCATATTTTAAAAATTGTTTTTTTTTGGTTATTTACACAATTGTTGCAAAGTATATATCTATATCGATGTACATGATCATATATGATTTATTATTTATCAAATGTGTATTTAAGAGTGTTTACACAAAAATGCACAAGTGTGTAGGGAACCATGAACAGTTAAATACCTAGTAATGGGGATTTTTGTCTTAATGTACTTTTTCTTGGATCTCTCTATACACATACATGTGCATAACACAAGCTTTGACCCTACTTTATTTATTGTTTGTTTTTAATAAATTTACAATATTTTCAATATTTTAACAACAGATAGGGATTAAGGTCCATCAGGGAATCAGTATTAAGTAGATATGAGCGAAGTAATGATAGTTTTCTTCCAGTTACATGCTCGTATGAAAACATAAAGCCCGTTATTTCCTCTTCATTTGGTGTTAAGATTAGTTTTCTATACGGTTTTAGGAATGATTCAGATTAGTTAAACCGAATTGGACGTCTACAATTTGTATTAACATAGTGGTAAATGTATTGTTATCAAGTTGTTTATATTTTACCATGTAGCTGGATGCGTATCTTCCGGTTTACTCTCGAGATCGTTCCTACAAATCTTAGGCTCGTGAAATCACAATCGCCTCATATGGTATGGGTGTATTCATCTCACCACAGTGAGACTACATATGAGCTTGTTATCTGCCTGTTAGGAAATTTTTTACCTGATATTGGATTTTCATGTATGATATATAGATATTGCCTCTTTGTTATGTCTCTTTCTTTTCGAGGAAGGAATTCGAAATGAAGAGCAATGATTAAACTGAAACGATCAAGTAAATATTTACATGAAATACTCCAATACTAAACAGTTTTTTCAGTGCACCATATCTCCCAAATGCAAAAGATAAGGGCAACTTGGGAACATTAACTTGGCGACAAAGAACACACTCCTAAAATAGCGGCTCTGGTTTTTGCACGGAAAGAGTACTTCGATTTAACTTGTCTTCCAATAACAAATATAGCACTAAGAAACCAACCAAAGGAATCTTTAATACATAATATTTTAGCTTTTCTAAATATTAAAGAAATTATTGTATGTATGAATATGATGTGAAAGTAAGAAATGATATTAATACTGCAGATAATTATCTTGTTAATAAAATATATTTATTCTGAACAGATTTTTGAGATCCACTAGACGGTTTTTTATCTTTCTAAAATACACTAGACGGTTAAATTTGTGGAGGAGTTCGTGAGAAAGCAATAGGTATCCGCTTGCTCGTGTTGAACTCGTACTGTGATCTTCTTTTTTTTTAAAAAAATTCTTTTTATGAGGAATTCTAGTACTCTCTCCATTTGGAAATAGTGGATATTTTAGAGTTTTCACATTATTTAATAACTCATGTAATTTTGATAATAAATTTATTATTTTCTGTATTTAATTATTTTTTTATTTCTTCCATTTCTGAATAAGTATCATTTTGATAATTTAATACAGATTAAAAAAGTGACGGAAATATATGTAAATTATTATTAGTTACACTTTTCTGACCAATATTATTTAAGATAAATAAAATTATTTATAAAATCAATACAGTTTGCAATTAATTTCCAACTGAAAATAAATATAATTGCATTGAAATTATAAAGTGACTGTTAGAGTGATACTTATTATAAAACAGAAGAAGTATGAATTTTCTTTAATCAATATTTAGTAAACACAATTAATATTTTCAAAGATTACAATTTGTCATTATTATATATATATTGAAAATATAAAATAAATATTTTTAAAAATAAATATTTTTTAAGACATGAATCATTCTAAAAGAAGGGAGTAGTTAGTTTTGCCAACAAAAAAAGAAGGGAGCACTTAGTAATATATTTTGAGAATCAGTTGGAAAAGATTAGGGGTATCAAAATGAGATACCTCGCTTAATTCAGTTCAATTCATGGTTAGTTAGGATCTTTCATGAGTTAGCTCAGTTCAGCTAATTCATTATATGAGTTTTAATATGCAAACTAAAATTCGGATATATAGAATAGATCATGAATTAAATGACCTAACACGCGATCAAATATAAATAAAATTATAAAAAATACTTAAAAAATAAGAATAATATTTTTATAATATAATTTAAATTTTAAAATACCAAAAAATTAATATTATATACTGAATAAAACTAAGACCTAATAATATATTAAATCAAAGCTAAATCAGTGATCTAAAAATATATTGACATAAGATTCTTTTGATGATTCATCTTCAAATTCTTTTCATCTATTCAAATCGTACAAGATATATATTCCGCATAAGAGTCTTAGGAATATATTTTAATTCTAAAGATATATGATATTAGGATTGATAACAATTTTTTACATTATATATATATATATATTTATTAATTTTTGTTTTTAAATTTTAATTTTAGAAGATTAATATGATTATATGTATATAGTATAAAAACAACAAAGCTCATGAGTTAGTTCATGTTCATTAAAGATCGTTTATATAATTCATGGTTTAATTTAAGCTCGATCATTAAACTCATCTATTAAATAAACCTAGAAATAAAGATCATGCTCATGAAAAATTGAGCCGAACTGAATTATTTAATAGGTTCAATTGCGACTCGTTTAGTAAGCCGAACCCGGTTCAGTTTAATTTCTACAGATATTCCGTCAGTGAAATCTGATGAATGGTTGTTTTTAGTCCTAGTTCTTAACTAACAGAACTTTTGTTGGTAGTTATTATATTGACATTTTCTTGTTGGGTATTCCTATAATTTTCAACAATAAAATTAATAAATTGCTGAGAATAATTTTCACTAAATATATAGTAGCACTGAAATTTTCATCCTAAAATCTTATGTATATTAAAAGAGAAACATTACAACTTTTGAAATATGACACGTGTCATCATGAGAATCAATTTCAAAATTTTTAGAACAATAAATTGATCCATTTAAACATATAGTATACTTTTCACTAACCTAATAATATAATTAATTATTAATATAAAATATTCTTCATTATGTCATTAAATAGAATATATAAAATTACCTATTTTGATCAAAACATATATGATGATTAATGATTTTAAATAATAAAAATTTGATAATAATTTCTATATCCTCTATCATTTTTGTTTTATATTAATATTATTAAAATAAACTAAACAATAAAATTAACCAAACAATAAAAATTTCGATTTTTGTATATATGTTATATTTTGAATTTTTAAAAACTAATATAAATTAATGAACTTTTTAAAAAATCTCATTTTGAAAATTTATGATCAATGATTTAATTTTTATTTATAATAAAATACAAATGTTCATAAAATTTTATGTGTAAGATGTCTTATTTAATTAATATAAGATTAAATATATATATATATATATATACTAGTATCATTTAAATTAAATTATGTACTATATAAATGCATAAAGGTTAAATTTTTATTGAATAAATACTAAAAATTTAATATTCTAGTTTTAAAATTTACATTGAATTTGTAAAAATGATTATAAATTAATAAAATATTAAAAGTTCCATATTGAAAACTTTCTTATCAATATTTCAATTTTTGTTATAAAAATACAAATGATCATTAATCTATGTGAATAAGAAATTTTATTTAATAAATAGTCATGTTAAAAAATACAATATATATTGATGTTCATATCATTTAATTTAATAAAAGATACTAATTATTATTTAAATTTATTTACCATAAAATAATTGTAAATAACAATGATTATTTTGATTTATATGGCCGTACCAATTTAATTATATATTTAATAGTCATTAATCTCTAACTAGTTTAATATAAGTAAAAACGCAAATAATAATAATACGTAAAATTATATATATATAACATTCATTCCGCGCAAGTGGCGGATATTAATCTAATTATATTAATGAATCATTGACCATGTTGTATTATCAATGTTTGTTTGCCAATAAATTTACTTGCGTCCCAAATTGAAATTACTGACGCAACATTGGTGCTTACTGAAATTCATCATCCATAATCATATTTTTACCTTGTACTAATAAGACTCAATCTTCGTATTCACCAAGTACCAATGATAATATCTTTGTATTATTTTGTAGAATTGTAATGGGGATAAAAACTTGTGATTTGATCAACGATACATTGCCAAATAGGTTTCAAAGTGACATACTCTATTCCATGCGTTTAATATAATCTTGAATATGGCAATAAGAAAATAAACGTATATACACATATATAGAACTGTGTATGAACATGTAACACACACATAAACTATACAAACTTCAACTCAACACTAAGTTGGTGTCGAAAAACTGGTTGAGATTCTCACTTTGGAAAGAATGCAAACTAATGAACTCAATGTTTATATCCTAATTATGAAATCATGCGATTACAATGTGTCCAAACTAAATCAACGAATTCATAAGTAACTGTCAACAGCATCATCAGATTTAGACACGTGGGTTGTTGATAATTGCCTTTACGGTTCATAGTTTACTCGTGTTGAATAACTAGTGGTTGGATTATACTGATTTCTAAGACAAGTGTACAACACTGTTAAGGGCTGAGCAAAATATAGAAAACTTTCGTATGCATTTTGATTCGATTCCAAAAATATGTTAAGCGTAAGTTTATGTAGTAAATAAAGCTTCGCCGATAAATGTTTTCTGTACAAAACGAAGTCTAAATACATGTTTATCAGTGTTAAGAACGTGTACGGCTGTACGCTCGACGTGGTGGTCTCCTGCTTTACCCTGTAGTCTTCATCGCGCAAAGTCCATTATTAGCTACAAACAAGGCCTACTTCCTCAAAAATAAGACATAGCTGTTTGGTTCAATCTAAAGTGACAGCGGATTTTCTGCATTGTGCACATTCTACCAATAAAATATGATAATCATATCGGAATTGATATGGAACCAATAGTTGAATAACAAGAGAGGAAACTAACGTATTTATTTTCCAAAGATTTGAAGTTCTAAAAATCCAAGACACAAAAAGCTTGGATTGGATTGAAATGTATATGAAAGTTACATCCTAAATCTGAGTCAATATGACATAAAACAATGTTATAATTAAAGATAATATATGCTCTTAGATCTTGTACCCTCAAGAATAGACACTCTCTTAACCTCTTGTCGTTTTATACTATTTATCTCGCTTAGCCAATGTCTCTTTTTCATTTGATCACACGTTCTTTCTCTATATATATTCCCACCTTGTTTTTATAAGAAATAGAAAAGTAGACAAAAATTTAACTGAAACTCTTAATGGGATTTATGTATACGTATGCTTATAAGTGAAAATAATAATAATAGTAACAATTCATGGTGATTTTAGAATTTGGTAACAACAACAACGTGAGAAAATGTGGCTGGAAAATAGAGATTCATTATGAAAAAATTAGAAAAAGATGGGGCTTATTAGAACCATTTTAGACAAAAATCGTTTGTAGAAATTAGATACAAAAACCATATACACACACAGAAGAACAGAAAAAAAAACAAATTAAAGGAATTGGGTTAAATACATCATGTGAAGGGGGCAACATCATTCATAGTATGATTTTGGGCGGATAAGGCCAAACTATATAGGGTGGGTGGCTAGGGAGGCACATCCACAACCCCACACCCACAAAAAAGCTAATGCAATTAATATTATTATTACTATGGAACTTTTAGATATTGAAATAACAAAGCTTCAGCATCAATTTTAATTAGATTATCTTTTCTTTTAACTTAATCTTACGTGGGTTTTAGTTCAATAACTGTGTTATATATAATATATTGTATATATCCAATAAACTCTGATATATTTAATTTGCGCGTTTGCGCGAAAAAGATTTATATTTATACGGTTTTTGGTGTATTTAATAATTAATATTAATTTATCTTACAAATATACCATATGTTGATTTATTTTCTGTTTTCATACAACTTTGTATTTTTTATAACTTTTAGTACAGTATTTTAATTTTTGTATAATTTTGGTTGGGAGTACCAAAATATTTAAATTTTTTAATACTTATATTAAAATTCTAAAATTTAATATTTAATATGAATCCTATAAAAGTAACAAAAATAATTAAATATCATAATAGTACATTACTATAAGATTCATATATAATAGTTTTGTATGCAATATATTTTAAATAATGTTGCTTTTAAATATAATTAAATATGTTTATCAAGAATAAATATATAAGGAGATGGTTATGTATTTATTTTGTAATTTAACAACGATGTTTAAAATTTTCAAATAAGGCTCTACTTATTGGTCTTAATTCTAAAGATGGCTATGTTTAAATTTTGAGGTTTTGTAAGACATTTGATCGATATTTCTTGTCTCATGGAGTTATTGTTATGTTGTTATGCTGTAGGGTACACTGTATAACTGAGATTACATATGTATGCTAGATCGTAGTAAGAAGGACAAAACAACTATTCTACCTTCTTTTCTTTTTTAAACACGAAAACAACTATTCTACCATTCCAACGAAAATGTATTGAACATGTTTATTGAGATAGATACACTGTTTATTTTACATACAAATTTATTTACCGTCTTCGTCGAAAACCCTCCTAAGCTGGTATATAGTTAGTCATATTTGAAAAAGAAAAAAAAATGAATGAACTGGGGATATACAGTATAATAGGATTCGATTTCATTTCATTAAAATTCAGATATTTAGAGTGTTTTTTTTATGTTTGGGTCTGAGGTGTTGTTGTGATTAGAAAAATGCACACAAGTAGTATCTATATATATAGTAGTATCTCAAATACCACTAAGCCCCCACCTTCTATGGGTCAGATTTTTGAACAAAATGAGGCAACACATTCACCGAAGGTCATATCTATAACCTATGCTGTCATACTTTTATAATTTTTTTTTGTAACACTTTTTAAAAGGGTACAACACGAGAATTTCCCAGAAAGTCATACATCTTAATACTACTTTCGCTTTAACACGCTTACTTGTAGAGTTCTGATACAATCCAGTGCATTAGTGCTGATATGATTGCACTCTGTCATACCTTTATACTTTACATAATTTTCTCATACATTTTTTAGAGTTAAACAAAATGAGCCAAAACATTTACGGAAAGGTCACATAATATAACCCATGATATCACTTTTATATATACTTACATAACTTTTCTCATACTCTTTTTATACTCTTTTTATGTTTCTAATTAAATTTGTTGCTTTCCTCAGCATCAGTCCTGACCCATAAATCATATTAGGGGTATAGCCCCGCGATTGAAGCTCTGTACAAACATTTGAAGGTCATGGTGTTTTTCTATGATGTTTGAAGGTCAGGATTTGTATTTTTATCGGATTGAGGTGGCTATTGATGTGTTGATATTTTATGTGTTTCGTGTTGTTTTTGAATTTTGTTGGTGTAACAGATTAGTCTAGTCTGTTATGTTTATTTTAAATTATTTATTTGTGTTTTTGGTAATTTGTAGTTCTCTGTTGTGTTCCAAAACAAATATTTCAAAAAATAAAAAATAAAAAATAAACTCTAGTGATAGTTACATGCTGGTCTTTTTTACCTTGGCAAAACTGTCGGTAAGCGAAGGCAAGTCCTTACCTTGACAAATTTTCAGGAATATAAACTTCTGTATTATGCTCCCTATAATAACAGCTTCAGGGATGGTGCATGTTCCAGACTAACAAATTATGCAAATTATTTAGAGATAAGTCACAAAAGGAAAAGGACAAAAAAAAAACACCTTACACAGAGGAAGTACAATCTAGTAAGATGGGTTAAGTTATCGTGTGTGTATGAACTTATAAACTCTGTCCAGAAGCCTAAAGGTGAAAACATATGGTTGAAAATGTTCAGAGGATCAACAGAGTTATAAATAAAGTGTCTAATGGAATGAAAAGAAGCTGAGAATACAGCACTTGGTGATGTTATGTCATCATCCCATACGTACACATAAACTTCCACATACTGCAAAAAGAAAACCAAAACATAATTTCTTCACTCGCTAGAAAAGAAAAAATCCAGATTTAAAGTACCTAAATTACTATATATTCAAATCTTGATATTTTTGCATTACGTTTCCTCTATTGACCTGCTCAAGCATGAGATCAATAAGACACCGGTCCATGACAGGTGTCCATTCTACACAAGGAGGACTACTACTGCTACAGAGGTAATCATCTTTCTCTTCGCCGGCTTGCACCATCTGAAAAGTATCCTTGAATCCATCTTCGCTTCACTCTCTGCCAAAGATTCATATACATAAGAACACTTAATGAATCAAAAGCCAATATATAGAGAGAAGCTTTACCGTTTATGCGCAGAGTTTCTGCAGGAGTGGGATCAAAAGCTTGAGCCAAGCGTGTGTATCTCTCATCAGACACTTCCTTACCAAAAGTGAAGCAAAGATTTGGGTAAATTGGAATAGTTTTGACTCGATATGCTCGAGCTTCTGGATGTGCCTGCAACACTTCCACCACCAACCTAAGTCAAGTCAACTTAATGTTCCATTGGCAATCTCATCATGACGATTCAAATAATATATGATCAATCTACATTCCAGTTCCAAATGCTATAAATTTGCCACGACACTGTTGCTCTATCTAAACCTAAAGATGAATCCTTTGAATAAAATAAAAAATGAACCGAATAAATTTAAAAACTTGATACGAACCTTAGCAACTTGAATGTTGATTGAGTCTGGTATCTCTCTTTGAAGCAAGCACAACCCCAGGATTCCTCACGATCTCAAGCTCATCACCACTCATCTTCTCAGACCACCCTCTCATATTAGCACCAACTATGATAATGATCTGAGTTACGTCTGTTCATTTCACAGAGAAACGATCCTCATAAGTTATTGAGACCTCTCAATATAAACCTAACAACACAAAAAATCATTATAAACATTAAGAAAACGGATTCTAATGATAAACACTCACCACAACTTTCCGATAATTGGAAGACGAATCGAGCTGGTTTTCAAGGCTTCAATGATCTCTGTCCAGAAGAGACGATGCTTCTATAGCCCATCTACAAATCCAGATACAATGATCTCATTAGTAAAAACATAGCATCTACGAACACAATTTCACAAAATAACAGGATAAGTGGCATTGCTTTTCTAATCTCTCAACCTTCTCCTATTTATATATTTTGATATGAAGGAAATGGAGAGGTCGATATTGTTCAAAGAGATACATTGAACGACAGGGGAGTTAAAGAGAAGAGAAGAGGGAAAAAATGGAAACGGCGAGGTCGAGATCTGGAAGAGAATAATCGACAAAGCACAAAACTCAGAGTTTCACTCATTATCAAACCAGACGCTGAGAATCCGAACCAGACCAAACTCCAAACCCATTCGGACAAAGTAAACCAGACAGCAAGTGGACCCCACAATCATTAAAAGATTGCTGATGTGGACACCCTCAGAAGAGAGCAAAGTGGCTCATTATATATATGACTAGGACCGGCCCGCCCTACGGACGGGATTATAATTTGAAAATAATTTAAATAGTTAGAGTAAATATTTTTGTTTTTTGTTTAATATTTTTTTATTTTAAAATGTTATATTAATATAAATTAATTTTTATTACATGAATTATGATTACTTTCTTTGATTTTATGATAAAAATGACAAAAAAAATTTGTAATCAATTATTCATATATATATATATATATATATATATATATATATATATAACACTTCACTTTTATTAATAAAATCAAGAGTTGACATAATCTTCCTTTGAAGATTTGTTATAATCTGCGAACTGAAATTATAGTATTTATAAAGAGTTGAATGAATTGTTGTAGCCTTGGCTAGGAAGATGTGTTCCTAACCAATAACCTGATTTAACTGAGTAAATATTATTCATATATAGCTTTTAAAAAATAGGCTGGTAGCATAAAATTTGATATTGTTTTTTTTTATTGTTTAATATTTACAAATATATGTTAGGTTATATATTTATGTATTATTATCTTTGAGAAAAGTATATTCATGTTGTTTTTTTATGTTTCTTCAAACCCACATTAACAAAATTTTGAAAATAATGAATTCTGTAATTTTTTATTTTTTTATTACCAAAGTTTAGGCTAAACCAAAAAGATAACAGACAACCAACTGTATGATTTATTGTTAGTTATAAAGACTATATGATGTATTGTTAGCTATAAAAATTATTTATGGAGCATTCGCTGTATTGTTAATATATGTGGTTCAATATTCAAATGTTAAAAATGTGAATTTTATTATACATTTTAAAATTTTACACTGATGTATCATGTTTTCTTTTCTCATTTGTTGAGATGGTGGGAAAAAGTTGTTCGAACTTATAATATTACTTATTTTATCATGATTAATGATTTAATTAAGTTTGGACTTATCCAAGATATTTTTTCGTATTATATTATTCTTACTATCTTTTCTTACAATTTTTACTATCTATTATATTATCATTGTTAGAAATCATTTAGTAAACTTACCACCAATTTATAATTATTTTATATTGTCATCAATATTTTTATTTTTGACCTTTTTAAAAATGTTAGTCAACTGTACTTTTCATACATTTTTCTGAGTTTTATATGCATATTTTAGTTCATAATGATCATTTTAGGTTGCATTTAGATGCATAATTGCATATTACAGGGTTTTAAAGTGCACAATTGGAAGTTTTGGGAGACATTGCAAGGTTATTTCTGCAATTCAGAAACATCTGAGGTTTAAACGAAATAAGATGAAACCACACGACCAGTGTTGCAAATTCTGGATACTCGTTGGGTCTAGATTGCATGATCAGAAATGTTTGGGGCGGCATCAATAGGACGTTTCTGCACGTGTTAAAAGTTCAGGGGCCTAACTTAAAGAAGCCAGAAGACGAAGGGCCAGATGTGCAAAAGAGGAAGAAATAGCCATTAACGTTGCTCGATCTTCTTCTCGCCGGATCTGTTGACAACGACGATCCTTACCAGAGCAGAGCACGACTCCGGAACTTCAAGATGCCTTATCCATGGGATCGAGATGAGGATTAGTGACGGCTTGGGCGGTGCTATCACAATGGCGTGGAGCTCTGATTCCGGTGGATTGTGTGGAGGAGGTGCTTGGGAAGGAGAGGATCTTCGAACGCGAGCTGAGATCCCACGACAATCCACACGATGCGGAGGAGCATTGGGCCAGACACAGCCAAAAACACAACACATAAACAAAACCCAATAGAAATGATGCGTAGCGTTTAAATAAATGAGGACACGTGTTGTCCTGTGGTCGAACAACTTAGTGACGTGTCATCCTATGTGTCAGCAGGAGAGAACACACTGTACTTTATATATATATATATATAGATTCGTTTTGGATTGTAGTGCTTAAATGAGAGTTTCACCTTCCATGTAGACATCAAAGTTAAAGAACTATCATATCTTAAAATAAACTAATGGATCATGAGCTTGTCGTAATAAAACAAATCAATGGATCACTTGCAGTCCATATGGAAAACAATTAGAGAAGAACAATTTTAGCAAAGCCCAAATAATGTACCACTCTGACCAATGAAAAGAGGTATTCATTCATCATTTGCTATTTTTTACAAGTTGGGCAGATTTGATGTAAACAAAAAAACAAAAAAAAGTTGGACTCAAGGGGGCTGAATAAAATGTTAGGATAATAAAAATAAAAGAGAGGATCGATGGGTGTTTAAAAAAATGGATCGATCTAAAATATTTTAGTTTCTTCTGTTCTAAAATGTCATTGTAGCAATATTCATAAATACTAGATATCCTACCAATTATATCCTTCTTATTACTAGGGGGTTTTACCCCGCGCAAGCGTGGAGTTTGCTAGTATTTTTTGGGTTTAGGTTATTTTCGGTTTTCATTGGCATTTCAATTCGATATTCTCAATTTTGTATGATTTTTTTGTGTGTATTTGTTTTTAATATATTACCTATCGGTTTTCAATCATTTTACCTTTTTGCGCGGGGTTTGCTTGTATTTTTTGAGTGTAGGTTATATTCGGTTTTCATTGGCATTTTAATTCGATGTTATCGATTTTGTATGATTTTTTTGTGTGTATGTGTTTTAATATATTGTTTATCGTTTTTCAAACATTTTTCTTTTTTTCTTAGTTTGATAACTTTTATCCTGAAAACATTTGTTTATTTTTTCCGTAAGACAATTGTGGACTAAATGGTGTACAATGAATTTTATCCTTTTTGGATAACAGTTGATCATACTGGTTCTGTATTACAATTGTTAGTTTGGACCCTTTTTAGTTAGAATCCAAATCATTTTTTTCTTTATTTTATTGTGTTGCATTAATATTTATGTTTTATTTCCCTATTATCCTCTTAGAGTGATCATCATAAGAGAATAGTCAAAACATAATAGGACACTAGATTTTGATCCGCGCTTTCAAAGTGCGGAATTATTTCTTGTTAACATATTTATTAACTTGTTTGTTGGTTCACTAATATGTTTAGATATAGATGTTCGGTTTTTGATTTGGTTCCAATTTGTATTATTCTTTTTTTTTTTTTTCATGTTGATTCTGGTTTGATTTTCGTTTTTCAGTTCAAAAAGATATAAGAACCATTCGGTTATTTATGAATTTGAATTTGGTTTTGGCCTAGTTAATTTGGTTTTCGGTTTGGTTCGGATTATAATATTAGGAACCCGTTAAAATTTTGAGTTCAGTTCGGTTCTCGTCCGGTTCTTTTTTGAATAATTTCGAATAATTGGATTTAAATTAAGATAAATTTAGATATTTTGGATAAAAATATTTGAGTAATTATGTTCTAACGGGAAATTAAGATAATTTAAATATTTTGGATAAAAAGGTAGTAGGGTAGTCTGTTTTTGGGTAGTTCGGTTTACAGGTGGCAGTTTTAGAATATTTTTTTAATTTTAAATTAAATATAATTTGTAAGAATATAAACTGTATTTAAGATATTCAGATACCTATTGGGTTTCTAGTTTGGTTCCAATTTGATTTTAGTTTTTCTGTTCTTGAGATATAAAAACTGTTAACATATTTGTAAGTATTAAATCGTCGTTGGTTTTTTCTTTTGGTTTTGTCTTTTGATTTGAAAAAACAATATTACTAAAAACATAATAATAAATTAAATTTATATTAAATTTTTGTAAATATTATATCAAATAAGTCTACGATTATAGTGATTATATTCATAAAAGTCTGTCTCGATTACTTATGCAATTAGGATTATACATTGAGAATATTTGATAACATATAATGTGAGGTGGACATTAAACACAATAATTTAACATGTTACAAAACTATAAATTTGATATGTCTGACTTTAACATTTTCTTGCGACTCGTAATTTTCCTATATCTCAGTTGGTTATTTGGTTGGTTTAATTCCATCTATATTATTAAAAGAGAAGTACACATATAGAATACCCCTTAGTTTTCAGTGTTATTTACACTTCTATGCCACTGACATTTAAATAATACTTACTATTTTAATGTTGTCTTTTCCACTTTGATTAATGCGTTTTCCAAAATTAAATTTGAATTAAATACACAATTAGATAATACTTCCTATTTAAATGCTTTGTCTTTTCAACTTACATTAATGTGTTTTCTAAAATTAAATTTGAATTAAATATACTTCATTAAATTTTCAATTAAATCAATGTCAAATTGAAAAAAATACATTTTTGTTGGACAAATAATTCATGGAAATTATAATATCAACTCTTCGTTTAACAAATCTAAACGAAAAGAATATTATCAAATTTGAACCGAAACTAGATACTATCCAAACGGATTTACCATTTTGGTATCTAGAGAATCATAACCAAACCTTATCTGAACGAAATATTTCAGATATTCGAATGTATTTAAATCATATTAATATACTTAATATGTTAGCTATTTTTTAAGTTAATATCCAAGATATAAGTTATTTTAAGTTGTTCAAATTTTTGAAATATAAAAAATAGTCGAAAGTAAACATCTAAAGTAGATAAACAATAATCAAAACACCAAAATACTTAAAATATATATTTATTCTTCATCCAAATATTCAAGTTAAACCTATTTTAAAATTTTAATTTAGTTACTTTGGCTTACATTACTCAAGTTTACATGTTATATTTTTTTTTTAAGATTTAGGGATATTTAAATATATATAAATTTAAAAAATTTAAAAATAATTTAAACGGGTTATCAAACCCGCAAAGATCCGAATAAAACCGAAACCAAAATTTATAAATACCTGAATAGAGTTAGAATCTTTAAACTCAAAATCTCAAACCTGAATAGATTTTAATCGAATTCGAGTGGATATGCAAATATTCACCCCTAACTTAGTCAATATAAAATGATCAAATATTACAAATATAATATTTAGTATAAATAAATAAAAACTGAAAATTAATACCCGTGCGGTCGCACGGGTCAAGATCTAGTTTTTTATTTAAAACTAAAGATAAACGCATTCATGTACTTACTTCTCTAAATAAAATGGATGTTAAAAAAACTGTTATTTTAATTGTATTGATTTGTTATTATTTTCCTAAAGATATTTGAGTGTTGCCTATCTTACTTCGAAATCTGTTTAGTTATGTTTATAGATATTAGTACAAACTCTAAACTAAATATTTTTAAAGTTTTACAAAATAAATCGTTAATGATAATTTTATTCTTATTTTCCTAAAGATAATAATCATTATTGTTTATGTTTTCTGTTTAGGGATTTAGATTCATCTATTAAGAAATTCGATATCAGTAAATCGTAATCAGGAAAACTTACGTATGAAAGTTGGGAATAACGTCTGAAAACTATTCATTATGTTGCATAATTTTCTTGATGATTAGCTATGAGATATTCAATAACATACAAAAGTATATGTGTATGTTTAGTGTAACAAACATTAATTCCACTGAAAAACATACACACTTTGATGACATAAAAACGTGTATGTGAAATGTATCTTGGTAAACTTATTTATAAAGTATATATATACATGTTTATGTAACGTACGTGGCCTTTAAGTTTCGAAAAAGAAACATCTAAAAAGATTTAAAGAGAGATATTAGGAGTAAACATAGATTAATAAATGCTGCATTCTCTTAGATTTAGTATATTGGACAAAATTAATTAAAATTTTCAAAAACGAAATGATATGGTATTGTAAATAACTTAAAAAATAAGGGTAAAAACCTATTAGGTATTTTACTTTAATAGTATAGATGTTAATTCTAACGGGCATAATTAAGTTGATGAATAATTATGTGAAATAAACTTAAGAAAAATGTATATTCTATGGTTTAGTTGATTTGTTTTTTTGGACAAATTTAGTTTGTATTTTTCTTTTATATTTAGAATGTAGAAAAATGTTATTTGAAAATTATATATCTTTTTTTTTGTAAAAGGCTTTCAAATTAAAATACGAAAAACATACAATGTATGGTTGAAACAACCATAAGTTTGAGAAAGTATGATGAGAGACATGCCCCATAATAAACCAAGCAGCAGCTTACAAAGGAGAAGACTTATGATTCATAAGCTTAATGAAACAAGAAAATATGAAAGTACTACGAAGATGGAAGGTAGTTTCCGCGGCCTCGGCGACCTTTTTTACCTCTTCCTCTTACTGTTTTCCATTCCATATCTTGAAACTTTTGGAGTGGTTTTATTGGTCTTCCACCTCTAGACATGTTGAGGTTTGCCATAGCATCACTCATATACCCTCTCTCATCATCTTACTCACTACAAGCAATTTGAGTGATAGAAGGACTACCATGTGTAGGAGAGAAAGGAGGGACCAATGAATTGTCCATTGAAGCCAAGTTAGCCTCAAGAACAATAACAGGGGATGGAATTTCTTCCATAATAGTATCATTAGTTGGAGCAGATTGTATGTTTGCTAATGGTGATGGAGTGAGAAGAGAGTTGGAGCCATTGGCTACATGTACCTTAGAGTAAGTGAAGTTGTTTACTGGAGTTGAGGGATCCTTCGGCTCAACACTAAGTTGTGACTGCAAATGCCTAATACCACTTTCTTCAGTAGATTCCAAAGTCTGTTCCGTAAGTTGTTTCCTTGCGTTTTCAGCTGATACCAAACTCGACTCCTCATTATCAGCTGGTAACACCAATTGATTTGATGCAACTGTAGGCTGAGCTAGTACCTTTTCCATTTCAGCCTGAGGTTCTTCCACTAAGTCCTCATGTGAAGGACTTGTTTCCGCATTCAGTTGCACAGCTGGAAGTAGACATCTTTTCTCCTTGTGTCCCAAATGTCCACATCTGCCACAAACACTTGGAATCCATGTATACTCAACATCCACCAAAAAAATATTACCTTGTTTGTCATCTAAGGCAATTTGCTTCGGAAAAGGCTTGTCAAGTTTTACCTCAACCAGCACCTTTGCTTCTCCCAAACAAGTCGGATCAAGCCGAGGTCTATGTGTTTGCATAGGCTCACCAAGTCCAGACGCTACATGGCTGAGACCTAATCTTGAGTAACAACTATCCGGAACATTTTTCAGAGTAATCCACACTGGTATTGTTGATACCTCAGGGACATTGAACGAGTTAACTGATTTCCAAGGTGACACAAATATAGACAATCATCAACATGCCATACTCCTCTTTGAATTACCCACTGTCGAGTTGAATCATGAGGTATATGAAACATGCAAGAAGAGTCATTCAGTTTTCGGCAACCTATTTTACAGGTTCTACCCCACAGCCTGTTTACCACAGCATGGATTAAACCCCCAGGAGGAAGAGAACAACGATGAAAGTGGCCAATGATATATTCCTTTTTATTCTCTGGTCCTAGTTGAAGCACCTGAGAAGGAATAGTTACCTGAGGCGTTCCATCAAGTCGAAAGTTGGCTTCGCCGCTCGATAGAGGTTTCTGGTAGCAGGGTCCATTCTGGCTGCCCATGGAAATCTTAATGTTCCATCCTCTTTAAGCTCAGGGACCGGAATCTTCTGAACTGGCATACGCGGAAACTCTCTTACGACGCTTGGATGGTTTCTTTTCTTCTGGTTTGGCCCAGTTCCATCAGTTAGTGTTGGCCAAAAAGAGTCGAGGAGATTGTTTAAATGCTGCGGATTGAAATCACTTGGTGTTGCAGGCATTGGAGGAGTAGCAGGTGGTGTAAAAGCAAGTGGTCTGGCCCAAGCTCCAATCGAAGGAACGAAAGTAGCTACTGCAGAATCAACTGATTTCTTTGGGGAACCAGTAATTATCGGAGGGATACCAGTAGACTGAGGTGACCTCGAGTCTAGAACACAAGTGTTCCTAACATCTTCACTTTCCTGTTGGCTAGTAATCTCTGAAGATACGACAATATCTCCGACCCCCTCTAATACTTGTTCAACACCAGTGTTGATTGTTCCCATTTTATTTTCTGAAGAGATGATCTCAGAAGAGGTAATGTTATCTCTGGCCGCTTCTAGTACGGGTTCAACACCAGAGTTGCTAGCTCCCATTTTTTTTTCAGTTTGGGCTTCACTTGAATCCTTGGGAATCACCTCCAGATTGATGACATCTTTTTGATGCATATCTTTATCATCATAGCTCGCTGGCGAAGGAGTAGACGACAGCTCGGAGCCGGCTATTGTTTTCTCAATCGAGACTGTAGATGTTGATATTGCCGGGGGTGGAGATTCCATTGACCAGCGAAATTTAGATGGCCAACGCGGATCTGGAGTGGCTGTGAGATGAGTAGAGATCGAGGAAGAGGAGTTATTGCTTGAAAGATCAACAGCGTCGTCGATTACGTTCTCTAAAGGCGGTTTCCGATCCATGGCGACGAGAGTACGAGAGCAGAGGAGGGCAAAGCTTGGTGAGATGAAATCCTAGAGAGGAGGCGAGACCGGATCTGGAGCTCGTGCTTGGCGACGCGCCGTAACGGCGTCGATAATTGCAGAACACCGGGGAGCTTTTCTAGAGAAGAGAGAAGAAGTTTCGTTTTTTTTTTTCTCGTGTTTTTTAAATTTCCTGTTGTGTCTTTTTTACAAAAATTATATATCTTAGTTTCAAAAAAAAAAAACAATTGCACTTGGTATCCAAAGATAGTGAACAAAGATGTATTAATAATCGGGCCTAAATATTATGAAATCAACATGCTAAATATTCTGAACGAAACAATATTAGGATCACCCTCCTCGTTAAAGAGGACTCTGTGTGCATTCAGGTGTAAGAAGATCTTTCGGTTTTCGTTGTAGCAGTGATCAAGTGATTGTGCAATATAGTCTGCCATTCGAACACGCATTAGTGGCTGCTTTTCCCCCTGCATACAACGACATAAAAATACAATAAAAAATCTAAAGAAGATTAAAATAGGAATCTCATAACATAAGAAAATAAGGCTCTTACAGTGAAAAAGATACTTCGAGAGAGTATCATTAGGCTTGTACTCTTACCAATAACCTCTTGTCTCCTTCAACGCAACAACCAATAAAACTTACTAATCTCTTGTTTCTAAACTTCCCAACACCAGTTGCTTCAACCTGATTCCACAAGTCAACCAAGGTCAACACAAGAACAATAATATTCCCAGATTTACTAAGTTAGTAACCTGCAATATTATTATGCTAATCAATTAAGAAAACAGAGAAAAATAGACGGATCATATCATTTAAACGTAGCTTTACACCAAAAGTTCCCAGCTTTTCTCAGATTTCAACCGCAAACAAACAGAAAATTCCATATTATCAAAATAATTAAGGCCTTTGAGCGGCTTTGTATACCACACACCTGTCTTCTCTACTAAAAACTTTCGAGATTGCTTTTCAGGTGGAGCTTCGACCAACGGCGAGTCTCGTCGGGCAGTCGGGACGGTTCCCACATACCCTTTCCTTCGACGCTTTCCTTCGGCGTCAGAGCTTAATGAGGAATAGATGGCGTCATGTTTCTCTTCCGATTCAATTGGGTTGTGCGGCGGACCCCTAGGAAAGCTTCGGAGTTTCTGGTGACTCGTCGGTCGTAGGCGGAAGCTCTGCACTTGTGTTAAAGATCTTAAGAGATGGAAAACAGAAGAGGAATCGCCATAAGAAAAATCTAGACAGAGGCGGCAGAATCCCTAATCGTGGTTTCTTTTGTGTCGTGCGAATATTGAGAAGAGAAATTATGGGCCGAACATAATGAATTTCTTAAGAGAAACCCAAAAAAATAGAAAAGCCCAACCGCAAAAAAAATGATGACGTGGCAAGCAGGGAGAACCTCAACTGTGGCATTATATTATAGATTTGAGGAGAAATTTTATTAATAATTTTTTTTATCATGTGCTACTAACAAGTATGTCATTGCTTACTTGTCATCATTAGGATTCACCTCAAGCCATCTTTTGAATAACTTTTATTTGCCTAGACTTGTTACATGTAAGTCGTATCCCCGATGGATACTCTTCAACATGCGACACTCGAGGCCGAATGTTGGAGGACGGCTAACGAAAAGGAGGACGAAGAGGGAGAACATGACGGTACCCATTCTTCAGAAGTGGAGACAGTGCCCCCTTGAATACCCCGAATCCCTACCTGCCGAATTGATGCTTCATGGATTGATAATGGCAGCGTTAGTGGCTTAGGGTGGAATTTCAAGGACCAAATGGGCTCTGTATCCTTTGGACAAAGGGCATGTAGCAGGAGCCTCTCAGCACTTCACGCTGAGATGGAATGTTTACTCTGGGCAGCTTCATGTATGAGGAACATGAGGATCACCACGATAAGCTTCGAGACGGACTGCACGGATCTGGTGGACATGATTACGAATCCGGGGGAGTGGCCAGCATTCGCGACAGAGATCGGGATTTTCCAGGGCTTCCATGAATATTTTGAGGATGTGAGACTATCTCATATTCCTCGAAACATGAATGGACGGGCCGATGCTCTAGCTAAAGAAGCAAGAAAGAGAGGATACATTTTTTCCCATATAGATCAGACCCGGTCAGATGGAGAGACTCCACGGAGACTCGGCTCGTCGGACCACCACTTGATCTAGATAAGATGGACAGCTGACAAAAAAGAAAAAGAAAAAAAAAAAAGTTACATGTACGTCATTGTCAAATAAATCTACCAATTAATTATAATGTGTAACCTGTGCATTTTCGTATATGTAACCATGGTTTGGTAACTCTTCCATAAATGGTATATGATGGTTCTGTTTATTTTTCGGTTTACTATGGAACTTTTTCCATCAGCCGACCAAACCACCACTTATCTGACCAAACCACCACTTCTCTGTTAATGAAATATTTCAGTATATGATATATGTAGTTGTGTTTTCTTTATGTTTCTGTTATCTAACCAAACCACCACTTTTCCTTAAGCAAGTACCTGATGAATCATACTATTTTTTCGGTTTACTATGAAATGTTTCGAACCGCCGCTTTTCCTTAAGCATGTACCTGATGACAAGTAAGTGATCCTTTTCCTTAAGAATGTACCTGAAGACAAGTAAGTGATCCTTTTCTATATCACAGGTCATGTATTCACTTATTTTTACTATGAATGTTTCGAAATTTTTTCGCTTTGTAAAGATATTTGTATTTATGAATCGTAAAGTTGTCTAAAACTTATGGAGACCCAACTCTTATCATGTAAAAATGGGGGTTAATTTTTTTTTCTTTTTTTTGATAGCCGATTGTCCTGGCCCCACTGAATTAGTCCTGACTAGAAACCGAAGTGAGTAAGGACCTAGCATTTTTTAAATCGTACTGCAATCTTTTAAATTGGTACAATGTGTTGAGCATATTGTCTGTAATTCAAGGTCAATTGTAGAAGCATGTTATAGACAGAAAATTATGTCTGTAATTAACGTTCATGAGAAATCAAATATTATTAATGACCACAATCATTGCAATTGATAGATCATCATAAATGTTATTGGAATAATTTTTTGAATCAGTTCATGTATTTTTGAAGTGATCTGATATAACGCGATTGCTGACTTTACCTATTTCTAATGGAAAGTAAAATTATTTGTTTCCAATTTTAACTCAGAACATTCGATGTTAAATCAATGATTGATCATAAAAATGCGATGATTAGTAATCAAAGATATAAAATTGGTGTTAGTCAAACCACAGATATATCATTCTTTCCATATATATGTTTTTGAGACGATCAATTACAATGATTTTTTGGCTTAATCATACATAGGCCTTATTTGATTGCAATGAATGCAAAATCATAAATCCCCTAAACCCTATGCTAGACTGATATATATATATATATCATCTTAGACTATTCTTACACAGGCACCCTAGGTTAGTTGTCTTTTGTATGTAGTTTCATAAAATCTCCATAGTGTAATTTGATCTAGGTGAAAGCAATAATTTAATTGTTTATTTTTCTTTTTTCTTAAACTCATAAATCCCCTAGTCTATATTTGAGAAGTGATTTGCCACATGTCTTCTCTACAATCGTTTTCACAAAAAAATTATGACGTGGCTATTAAGATTGATGGCATGTCATATGGTTAAATATGACATGGACAATTACATTTAATGCTGATATATTTTTTTGGAAATATTTTTAGAATATGGCAATAACTCATATATTATATTTAATATATATTTTATAACTCATATATTATATTTAATATTGATTTATATTTTTGGTAAACTTTGTGGAATATGGTAATAAGTCATAAATCATCACTAAAATAAATATATTCAAATATGATATTTTGAATTTCGAAATATTATATAATTTATTTTTATAATTATAAAAAATTTATTATCTAAAATTTTCTAAATTTTCGGAATTTAAAAAAAAAATCGTAATATCATTAGTTTCTTTTAGGTATCTACAAATTATGTAAATATTATTTAGTTTTAATTTTTGATAACTATACAATTTTATATGATTTTTTAGTAATTTTGTACACGTTGATTTAATACATTTAACCAAATGAAATAAATATTTTTTTTAATCTATGATTTTAACTTTATATATATCATTCTTAAATATAATTTAAAATAAAAAAATATTTTCTCTTAATTTTATGCTTAATTAATGATATTTATATTAGTTATTGGTCAAAATTAAAATATATAATATTAATAAATTACATTTTAAAATATAAAATTTAACTTTTAAAAAATTCATCATTACACATGGTGCAGGAAAACACCTAGATTAATAATTGTGACATGACTACTAAAATTGATGACATGTCTTATAGATTAATATGACATGGACAATTATATTTAATGTTAATCTATATTTTTGGTAAACTTTCGAATTTCGATTATATTCAATTATGGCATTTCAAATTTCGAAATATCATTTAAATTAAACATATTTCAAAAATATATACATATTTTTAGAAAATTATAAAAATTAAATCATAAAATCAAATTAAATCGTAAAATTATTAGTTTCTTATATATATCTACATATTTTATAAATATTGTTTAATTTTAATTTTTGACAATTATGCAATTTTACATATTTATTTAATATATTTAAATAAAATAAATAGATAGAAAAACCTACCTCAGATTATAATTTAAAATATATACATGCACATTCTTAAATATAATTCAAAATAAACAAAATTAATTTTATCTTAATTTTAATGTTCAGTTAAATCAAATTTATATTAAAATATTGATAAGAAAAGAAAATTTATAATATTAATAAAAGTTAAATATAATTTATATTTATCTATTAAAAATATTTTAAAATTCTTTTACTGCACATGGTGCAGGAAAACACCTAGTAAGTTTATATAAGTATTTACTTCTTTTTTAAAAAATTAACTAGATTCTTACCCGCCCTTTAAAGGGCGGGTATATTTTTATTTTAATTTAATTCTCATTTTTGTGTTTTTTTGTGATGATATTTTTATTTTTCTTTATAATCATATTTGTGTATAAATCTTAATCAAAATATATTTTATTAAATAATAGCAATTTAAAAATTGATCCGATATATTGTCGGTCGAACCTGCCAACCCGCGGATTTCAATTTTTTTTGGTAAAAAAATATGATCCGCACAACCTACAAACAAATAATTTGTACCGGCATCCGCCGCATTTAATTTTGCGGCTGTCCACGGATTATAATTTTTAACTAATTATTTAATTTAGTTATTATATTTCTAATAAAAATATATATTTTAATAATTTAAAATTATTTTTTTAATTACCATATTTTAAAAAAAGTGTTTAATTTTTTTTTAAATACTTTTTGGGTCGGCGGATACCCACAATCCAAAATCTACTAATCCGCACCCATCTGAGTAAAAACTCATAACTCGCATTTGTAAATTGATTTTTTCAAATAGTTGAGGCAAATTTATGATTCGTCCTTAAAAAGACGAATATATTTTTTATTTTTTATTTTTTAAGAAATATAATTTTTATAAAATTCAGACTATAACTAATTATATCTCTGAATATCTAATTTTTTCTCTAGGATTTGCGGATGTAGATCATAACTACTTATTGTCATAATACTCAACCATCTATGTTTATATCAAATATTGTAGTGAGTTATGTTACGTAAAAGTAATATCAACCACTTCCAGGGAGCTACAAAAAAGTAATATGGTTTATATCAAATATTGTAAGTAGTTACGTTAATATCAACCACGTTCTTTTTATAAATATGAAAAGAAAGGCAAGTACACAATAGTAACTATTTTTAAATAGGTTAGTAAAACAAACTGTTTTTAAATGGAGTTCACCATAACTGTTTTTCGATAGATGATGATCGTGGGTTTTTAGAACTGTATAATTAGATATTATACTGTTAGACATTGCTTCCTTGTTTTTTTTAAATAGATCCAACTAATATCAACCGTTCATACAGGAGAATTAATAGAATAGATTACCTGCAAAAGGAATTACACCATCTGAAGCAACTCTAGGAAGTTCAGGCACGGTCTTCTTTATTTAGGTACTTGGATAAAAAATAATCCAAGAGCATCTGAGACAATCACAATAGAGAAAAATTTGGGTCTGTAGGATAGAGAGAACTTGATATCAGCCACGCGTACAAGGCCTTTGCTGACAATACTCTTGCATTGAGAATCAGCATCCTCGATTGATTTCATAGCGTTCAATACCCAAACTGATGAATTATACTGTGATAATATTCTGCCTTCAGTTTTAACTAAATTGAATATTTGAAAATATATGATAATCAATATATTAGATATTGTTAAAATCTGTGGCGTAGAATATGGAATCTTCAAAAAAAAAAAAGAATATGGAAACAACTTAGGCAGAGTTAATTGATTGGCTATTTTCAAGGAAGATTTAGAGAGGTTTAAATTAAAGTTATTTTCAATGGCATTTGAAGGTAAATATTGAGAAAAAGTTAGGGTTAATTACTAATTGTACTTCAGTTTTAATAGTTTAGATTAACCCGCATAATCAGTTTAGTTTAACATGTCATTGTATAAAATGTAATATATGTGATTTGTATTTTTATTTTTCGAATATCTATAAACTAAAAATTTCAATTTTTTATAGTCAATTCACCCTATGGAAGGCGCGCGTCATCACGTATAGTTTGGTTTATAAAAGATGATTTTAACCATATTTTATAGCATAATCTTGCGTCCCGGTAGCTTTGTGTGGAAAAACAATGTTTAGATATGTGACAAAGGTTTTCGTGGAAGCAGGCCTGCCTTCCGAGAGTTGAGGGTGGTTTGGGGCTTAGAGACTTTGGTCAGTCGAACCTAACTCTCTGCCTTAAATTCATATGATGCGGTATTACATGATAAAACAAAGTATTTTCTGGAGCATTGATGGACATGGCGCTCATTGTTCAAACTGAGAGGACTGGCAGCTCGTTTGATACGTGCTGAATTGGGTAATGGTGAGAGGATAAATTTTTGGTATGGTCATTGGACAAACCTGGGACCTTTGATTGATATTTGGTACTAATGGCCCCCTTGAGTTGTCGCTGCCTCTAACAGCTACAGTATCAAATGCTTGTGACCACTGGGGTTTGTGCTTGCTTCAGGGGAGCTCGATCCATGGCGTCTGAGCAATTACAGATCACTCTCACCAGTCACCACTCTTCCCCTACCATCATGTTCTGATGCAGAAGACTCTTACTTGTGGGAAATCGAAGGACAACAGAGATTTGTTTTTCCAAATCACCTAAACCTAGAACTCAATTTGAAGAAGAGCAATAGTGGATGGGAAACATTTGGTTCAAAGGATCAGTACCTAAGCATGATTTTAATCTCTTGATTACAAAACCTCAACAGACTACCTACAAGGCAACGTCTCTCTTTGTGAGGTACGAATACTTCCTCCTCTTGAGGTCTCTGTGATACTGAACCAGAAACCAGAGACCGCATTATGCTTGCCTGCGAAATCAGTGAAGCAATTTGGCACATGTCCATTCGAAGGCTGGGTTATAGACCCTTCCTGTTTCACACTTGGACTTGCTTTATGTGGCTTGCGCTCAGGGACTCCCATCTTCCCAAGAATTCTTAAAATTTTGTAACACTACAAACCCTTCTCATATTTATATGGTCTATATTCACATATTTGGCAGAAAAGAAAAAGGTACAGTGGTCTCTTATTAGATCGTTGGCCTCAATCCAAAACCATAACTAATCTGTCTTATAATGTATTAGTTGGTGAACTATCATTTCAGATGTTGTAAATAAGTCAATAAGTTCCACATTTTAACAGAGAAAGAAGTTTAGTTTTAGTATTTGGTACAGATTTTCAATTTTCTTTAAAGGTCCAAAACGTTTACTTGCTTGATCCTTTTTCCATGCTTGATCTTGTTTCATGATCGAATGGAACTATATTCTTAATCATAATTTGTGGTTCATCGAAACTCTACTGGACTCATATAACGTGAAAACTAGAACAGCGTGCAAGATGTGGATTGATCAACATGTTGGTTGTCGTACTCGTATGCACGGGTTACAATTACTTGCATGGGTTGCAGTTGCGTTCACAATTTTTTTTTTTGTGAAAAAGGTTATGGAGGTGACATGGATTGATCATGCATTGATTCTCTTTCTATTGGAATTTTCCATTGGTTTGTAAATTCACGTGATATACAAAAAAAATCACGTGATGTAGACTCAAAAGTCTGTAAAGTGTGACGGAAGATCCACATTAGGAAAAAAAAAGTTTACAGAAAATAGATACATCATTGTCCGATAATAATAGAAAACAAAAGATCTAGACTAACATAGTTTTATCTTTTTGTTATCTTTGTTTTTACACCATAAGTAAACAAGCTTTCGAAGTTAATTAGTCTAAACAAATCCTTTTGGATAGAAAGGATAGCTAGTTCACTCGATTTTTCTTGGGACATATTCAAGGTACAGTAAAGATTTGATCAACTTCAACCAAAAGAGAGATTCAAGAAAACCCAACCTAACTAGTTTCCAACATTGTGACGGCAAAGAGGGCAAGTGTTCCGATTAGTCAACCAGTTCGAGATACAGTCTTTGTGGTAACAATGGCTACAAGGAAGCTCAGAGAGTATCTCATTAGCAGCGAGCTCCTCTCTACATATGGCGCAAACCATCAAACCTCTCTCCATCAGTTCCTCAGCCGTCAACTCCACCACCGGAAGTTCCTCCGTCACTTCCTGCCGCCGTGTAGAAGATGAATTCCCCAACACACGACCGAAGATTTCATCGTAAGACCCAAACGTGTCATGTCCATGGTTGCTCCGTGAAGCCATGTAATGGAGGTAGTTGAGGTACTCCTCGTCGATGAAAGTAGCGTTTTCTTCGAAATCTTCGGCTTGAAGTGTCTCTGCTTCGTTCTCCGAAGGAAGATGAAACTCTGCCATTGATTTTGTGAGGTTTTCGAAAATGTCGGTGTTGTGAATGTAGTACGAGGATGTGTGAGCATCACTGAGACTAACAAGATTAGGTTTCGAATGTTCCGTTGGGAGCCTGACACGCGTATTTGGGGTGGTTTCATGTGATCCATATGGACAAAATCTGCAACACATGTCGTGCTACTGAAATGGATCTGCGGCCACGTCGTATAACTATAACACCGACTTATCGATAACAGAAAGTTTCTAGAAACAGTGATTATAAAATTAGTAGCCATCGAGCCTTAATACGGGGATATTTACCAAAAGTCATCTGAACAGAGGGAAATATTTACCAATAATACGCGTTTGCAGTTTGTTTTCTAAAACAACCTTTGTATATAGTCAAAAATTCAAAGACTGACTTCGACTTTTAAACCTATAATTTTTAAGTTATTTAAAGGTTTTTTCTTCTGTCTGCTTTCTTGCCTGAAATTTCTCATCATGGTTTTTCAAGTTTAAACATAAGTAATTTAATAATTACCTCTCTAATCAACTGTGTGGATGAGCGATCACTCTTTCTAATATTTTATTGAAAAGCGAAGTGTATAAATTAGACCAGGCTATCCACTTTTAAAAGCATGTACCAAAATACACTTAAGTAGAGGTAGTAATATTTGTATTTATCTTTGAGTATGCGGTATGGCATAAGAAGGAACATAGTCTTTGGATGTATGTACGTTATGAAAATGAAAGACAGTATGGATGTGATTGGTTGGGTTGTATGAGGTGGTTTTAGCTTTAAGTTTTACCTATAACCTTTAAAATCACCATTCATGTTTGATATTGATTTTTAAAGCTACAGCAAAAATGTAGAGAAAATGACTGTAACTATATTATTTTCTAAAACAAAAAATATTGCTGTACTAATAAATTTTAAATCTACATCACTTAAAGTAAAGCAAAAAATTATACAACCTAAATCCTACAGTAAATTCTCTACAGTTACAACCAAATCAATCACCCCCTGAAACATTCGACATTTCAGTTATAATCAAATTTTCAGTAAACACTAATATTCAATCATATTAAATATATGAGAGTATGTTGAAAAAGTAAAACTATGTAGTCTGTACTACAATGAAACGACACCCATTAAAAGTTGATCATCAACTATAATGAACAAAAGAGGAGTACAAAAAAAATACCATTCTATTTTACATGTCTGTTTTTGGCTAAAGATAACATGTCCTTACTAATTACAGTCACTCGAATTCATTTTATGTTATTGCGTTTGCGATATGACTCGAATTGCTATTTGAATTTGAGATATTTTTCGACCTGTTATGAATGATCATTTCGTGCAAAAAAGTAAAGAAAAACTCATTTGAGAATCGGTTTGTTAAAAATACTTTTGAATATTCGAATGGACTGGACGCGGAAACCCGTGTTGTTATTTATGAAACATGAATTTCATAATGTGCAACCGAAGACGTGAACCTTAATACTTTCTAACTAGGTGATAGCCCGTGCCTTACACGGAGTAAATTAGTCTAAAATATTATTAGTTTTAATGTATTTTGATCCAATAGATCGAAAATGTACATGTATATATAATGTTTATTTTATTTTTTTGAAAAGTTTATATAATTGGTTAGATTCAATTGAAGTATATTTTATGGAAAAAAATCAATAGAAGTAAACAATAGCTAAAGTAAATATATTATGAACTTAAGATAAAACAAAACATAGGCAATAGAATAATTGCTTTCATAATAAAATGATGACTGCAATAACTAAAGAAATATAGATAATAGAAAAATAAAATATGAAATGATATAAAAGCTTTCTTGAGAACTCATGATTTACAATCCTATAGAAAGACATCACACAGAATTAGTTTACCAAACAAAACACACTTATTTATTTATTTTACTAAAAAAATGATATACCTCTTTTTCTTGTGAGAATGTTTTTGCTAAGGAATGATTTAAGAAGTTGGTTGTGCTGGGGTGATATCAACTCGGCAATGAGAGTTAAATAGGTTCTATGACTCGTCGAGCAATAATCTCTAATAATAAAATCGTCATAATTGTTACAATATTCGTAATTAATTTTTACGTAAATTGTGCATCTCACCAATTATAAACTTGCCGTATTATTTGATATCGATAATAAATCATGTTTGCAAAAAATATTTACATTAATGATTGTGGTATGGGTTTGAAAAAAATAAAGGAAAGTTTATATCACATGAACAATGGTCAAATTCTCTAACAATTAAAACCGATATATTCTTACCAAAAATATTACCTACTCCGATATGATTATTACGGATAAAGGAAAGTTTATGTTACATGAACAATGTTTCAAAATGCTACGATATGATTATTTTTGTGCGGTTAAAGTTACAGTTTGAGGAAAGTTGTAAATATTAATCAACGACGTAATTGTAGCTAAATTAGGTATGATAAACTTAAGATGATTTTTATGTGTGCTCCTACTACTATTTATATATCGAACCATTGAAATGAAGTTATGGTTGGAGTATGTTGAACTAATATAGAATTTACATTCTATATTTAACTATGCATTAAACATGAAATTTAAAAAGCGGGATTTTATTTTTCTGTAAGCAATTTCTCTTATAATATATATTTTGTTGACTATGTCATAGTTTATGAAATATAAGATATGTTTATTGTAGATGCATTATTATTTCTAACAGATCATTGTTGTAGTTGCAGAGGTCACAGTATAACATACATTATTAGCTTAGAATATATATTTTCAACTGAAACTAATTTCTTCAGACAATCGTCAAATAATAAAACTGGTAAAACGTTATACATGTTTGATCCATGTCTTCTTACTTTTATATTACTTTGCTTTCATTATATTTGCGCTTGCTTATAAAAATTGAATGTTTAATGCACAATTAAATATAGAATGTACATGGGATTTGGCACTAATTGAAACATATAACGATTTTAAAAACATGGAAAGATTAGAGATCATCCATTCGTCAATTAATACAGAGGAATAATACAATTTTTTTAATTTCGTATAAGTAAATAGTAGGTCAATAACATAAGTAAGTTGTAATATATCAATGGCACAATAAGTAATAATTCTAGTAAGTTAAGGGTTTTGTCAAGATAGGGGTGAGAGTGAATGTGAGAGTGACACCTAGGAAATGACATTGTGTAAATAACACATCAAGTAAAGTTTATTTTCTTTTAGTGCTCCTAAAATAATATATAGGGGATATATTAATATCTGGCTCTGATTTGCCTGACTGTCTCTGTTTATCTGACTGGGTAAACGATTAGATAATGGGCATGACGATGACTTATGATGATTAATCGACACTTTCACTCTTTGATTACAAATAAAGCCGAAACTTGGTGGTAATATTATTATTTAGTGATTATAAAAGTATATTAGATGCTTAATTATCATCCTGGTCTCGGTTAGTTAAATAATTATAAGAGGTGCGAGGCAATAGTTAATTAGGAGTCCTATCATTCTATCAGTCTTTCCTGTCCACATATTTTTCCAAGTAAAATAATGAATTGAGTAGTACGTCTATTTATAATTTTATATTTTAGTATGAAATTTTATTAATTAATATTACTGTAATATTTTTATTTGTAAACTCTAATCAGTAAACCCTAAATCCAAATATAAATCATAAACTCAAATAGAATGTATCAAAATAAATAAAATAGTATATATTAATAACATTATGAAATACATGTGATTGCGTGGAAAAATATAATCATGACCTCAACTATATCTCCTCACCTTCTAAATACTAAACCCTAACTCTAGTCACTAAATCCTAACCCAAATATAAATTTTAAATCTAAATATCAAAATCTAAAAGATACATAATATTATGTAATTTTAAATTATATTATGTAATATTAAACTATACAATATAGATCATAGTACAATGTTTATAGTTTTAAAACATGTAATGTTAGTTAGAAATTAAGAAAATTACAAACTATATATCTAAACGAAATATAGCACTTTTAGTAATCGTCTAATAGAATGGAACATGATAAAATAGTATAGTAACAAAATATATCGCATAACAAATATGAAAAATACAGATTATTTTAAATTTCTATTCTATATGCATATGATAAAATAGAACACAATAATAAAAACTGTTCATCTTCTTCCACACACAACATAGATTTCCTTCAAATTCAGATATGTAAATGGCATCTTTGCAGCTGTTGCTTTTGGAATCTGAGAAGCCGATTGGACAGTCGAACTCTTCTCACAAACAATTTCACAAGCGAGACAATTTCCCCTTTGCAACACACTTTGAAAAGGTGAAGAAACCGAGAGCAAATCAGTGCACTGAGAGGGGTGGAGAAAATCGTCGACAAAGACCTTTCGTTTTCTCAGATGTCAGTAAAGACAGTTAAAATAGATGATGTGATTCAAAAAAGCCACAAGTTACTTTGCATAATTAATAATTAAGAATTTTTAAATTTCTTTTTTAGCAGGTTGCACCGGTTAGTTTTGAAGATAAAACAATATTATTACATAAAATGAAATGTATATAGGGCATTTGATTACTTACCGTATTATATTTTTTTTCCTTATTATATAGCCCAATCCCCTATATATTATTTACAAAGTAATTTGTAGATTTGTCATCACTACAATTAATTTAAGAAAAAAATGGTGACATGACTAACAAAATATATGACATTGCTCTTTCGTAATTATAACATAGCATAACATTAATTACGATATAATTCAGTTATACAAATAAAAAAATATAAGGTAATAAATATATAATCATTACCTTAGTTATAAAAAATAAAAAATAATTAAAATATTAGATGTGATTTATTATAAACTTACAAAATAAAAAAATTAATAACAAAAAAACGAAAAATAAATATTTCAAATGAGAATTGTAGATAAAAACTTAATAACATAAAAACAAAATATTTATTTTGTATATCGTTCATGTTTATGGTTTTATTTAATATAATATATATTTGGTATTATAATTCACGTTAAAATATAAAATAATAAAATATAGATAAACATATGTAAATAGTTTTTATAGTATTTTTAATTCTTCAAATAAAATTCTATGTAAGCTAAATATCTAGAAAGTTGATAAAAAAAATATCTAGAAAGTTTATATACTTTTACAAAAATATTTTATAAAATATATACTATTGTTTTAAATAATTATATCATTCATCTTAAATAATATAATATATATTTTTACCTGTTGATCGTTTAAATCTGTAGTCATATAAAAAGAAAACGATGATATAAATTATCAAATAAAATGTAAATATATCTATTGATCATATAATACAACAATAAAAAATGCATAAAAACTATTTCAGAAAAAAATTTATTTTTTGAACTATATACGGGTATAGATTAAATAATAAATTAAATATAATTTCAATATAAATGATTAATTTATATTTTTTAAATTGATAAAACTAATTAAATAAAAATTAATGTAATAAATATTTTTCAAAAATTATTATGCCTGCGTGTTTTGTACGAAAACACCTAGTTTCCCTACAAAATAATTGTCCAAATAACAACATAGCTGTAAAAAATCAATATAAATTTTAAATTGGATAGTTGTTTCGTGCCCTATTACTTGCCTAAAAGCCAGTAAATTAACGTAAAATAGGAAAAAAACGTAAAACTTGACATCATTTATCCATTGGCAACAACTATATATACTAACAAATATACCACATTCCAGTCTTTTTGGCCACTAAATAATAAAGCTTTTACATACTTGACTCTACGTTAAACCAATTACAACTTGTGATATTCTTGAAATCTCTCAATAGCTCTTCATCCGATTCACACTGATCTTAAAACTCTGCGTTGAATCTATCTGAAATCCAATCAACACCACCTTAAAAGGTCAAGCAAGTTGTCATAAAAAATGTACAGTAAATCTGATAATTCAGTTACATAATTTTGGCTAATCACGTCACAACTATCCAATATCAGACAAAAATCTCCCCTGTTTTAATTTCTTTTAAAAAGGTTAAAGATCTTCTTACAAATCATACATAATTATTGCATCGTCGGCATCAGCTAGACAAAATCCTGAGGCTATTAATCTCCTTCACATCTCTTCCTTCTTCCTCCCTCCTCAACAAAAATAAATAAATCTTTCTTCTTTTCCCAGAAATCTAAATCTCCACTCCTTCAAAAAAGGTTTCAACTTTGTACATCTCCTCTGTATTTAACCTTCTGGGTAACATCATTTTCGATCAAAATCAACTGGGTTTCGATCAAATTTAGTTTTTATTTATTTTTTAAATAATCCCTACTCGTTCGTCTCTGCTCACTATTCTCGTCAAAGTTCTCTCCTTTAAGGTTCGTTACTCCTTCACGCGTTCAAAGATGTTGACTTTATATAATATCTAACTACTTTTGTTTCTATAAATCAATTATCGACAGCTCGAGACCATCATCAATACGAAGGATGACGATTGAAGATGTTACTCCGATTCAGAAGAGAAACTCTTCTTCTGCTTCTTCCTCCTCAGACGACGTTGCTGCTCCGTTGCTGCCTAAATCTAAAGGAGACGAAGTAGCTGCTTACGATGAGTTCAACGGAGCTTCGTTCAGTGGCGCGGTTTTCAACCTCGCCACGACTATAATCGGTGCTGGCATCATGGCCTTGCCTGCAACGATGAAGATCTTGGGGCTCGTCCTCGGGATCGCTATGATAGTTGTCATGGCTTTCTTGACCGATGCGTCGATCGAGTTCTTGCTTAGGTTTAGTAAGATTAAGAGAAGCAGGTCTTATGGTGGACTGATGGGTGATTCTTTTGGGAGGCCTGGGAGGGTTTTGCTTCAGGTTGCTGTGTTGGTTAACAACATTGGTGTTTTGATTGTTTACATGATCATCATTGGTAATTGTTTAATCAATTCATCTGATAAATAGTAATCTGCTGCTTTTGTTGAATCTTGATTTTTGTCTTGTTGTTGTTGTTGAAGGTGATGTGTTGGCTGGGAAGACAGAAGATGGGACTCACCATTATGGTGTTCTTGAAGGTTGGTTCGGTCACCATTGGTGGAACGGGAGAGCTGCTATTCTTCTCATTACAACTCTTGGTGTCTTTGCTCCTTTGGCTTGCTTCAAGCGAATCGGTTAGTGTTCTTGAGTTCTAACGTGAGCCTTGCTTGATCTTAAGTTTAGTTGCTTATGCTTTTTTTCTTTGCAGATTCTTTGAGGTTTACATCTGCTTTATCAGTGGCTCTTGCGGTCGTGTTTCTCGTCATCACGGCGGGTATTTCCATCATGAAGTTGATCAGTGGTGGCGTGGCGATGCCGAGGTTGCTACCAGATGTTACTGACCTAACATCCTTCTGGAACCTCTTCACTGTTGTACCTGTTCTTGTCACCGCGTTCATTTGCCATTACAATGGTATGATTACCCTCTGTTTCTTAACTGGAAGAAGAATAAAACAAAAAAAACTATATGTTTATTGGTTTTGCTTGGTTTGTTTCATTCAGTTCACAGCATACAGAACGAGCTTGACGACCCTGCTCAGATAAGACCTGTAGTCCGATCAGCTCTTATGCTCTGCTCATCAGTGTACATAATGACAAGCATCTTCGGGTTCCTCTTGTTTGGAGACGATACTCTCGATGATGTCCTCGCAAACTTTGACACGGACCTCGGCATCCCTTTAGGCTCTGTCCTTAACGACGCGGTTCGAGTCAGCTACGCGCTTCATCTTATGCTGGTGTTCCCCATTGTTTTCTACCCGTTGAGGATCAACATCGACGGCCTCTTGTTCCCTTCTGCTCCATCGTTGACTTCCTCGAATGTAAGGTTCGGTTGCCTCACCGCAGGTCTCATCTCTGTAGTCTTCTTGGGTGCAAACTTCATCCCAAGCATTTGGGATGCTTTCCAGTTCACTGGAGCAACTGCTGCTGTTTGTCTCGGCTTCATCTTCCCAGCTTCTATCATACTAAAGTAAGTTGATCAGAAGATTAGTGTTTTATCTCTCTCTCTCTCTTAGTTAAGCAGATTTTGGTTAGCTTATTCTATGTTTTCTTGACAGGGATCGTCATAGCAGAGCAACGAGCAGGGACACGAGTTTAGCTGTTTTCATGATTGTTCTTGCGGTGCTGTCCAATGCGATCGCTATTTACAGCGATGCTTATGCGTTGTTCAAGAAGAACGCACCTCGTGAGTGAAATGTGCAGTTGGGTGCGTTCTTGGATGAAAGGAAACAAACCGTTTTTTTCATCTTCACTGCTTATGTAAAATATAGTAATAAATCAAGAAGACGAGACTCATCTTCTATATGTGGTAAGCTGTACCATTTGTTGTTGTTTTAAAGAGGACTTTTGCTTGCTTACGGTTTTGTACCAGCATGAGTGTTGCTTGTATGTATACAAATGCAAATGTAATGAAGATCATATTCTATATCATTGTTTATAATAGTAACAAGATCAAAGCTATTTGAATCATTGACATGTGACTTGTTTAATTCCAAAACACTAAAGGGTTAAAAGAAAACAAAGCAAATATCAAACAATTAAAATTACATGTTTTGGATGCATGTGTATGTTCATGTTCACTTAGCTGTTGCTGTTGGCTTGAAACAATCTATGTTGCACAACCCTACTGATCTTATCATCCCCCCAAACCTGTCATTACCATCATCATCATCATTATCATTATCATTATCATTATCATGATCATCACTACATTACAAATGGTAAGACTTTGTGATTCTTACCTGTCAATGCTCTTCCTCCCTTTCTCTGTTTGTATTTGCTGTTCTTTGGCATTACTCGGTTTCTCAGACCCATCAACACTTTTTCTCGTTCTTTCTCTCTTATCAAAGCTCGCTCTCGCTTTATCCTTACTCTCTATACTCAGCTTAGGCATCTCTCTTTGATCCATACTCGTCCTTGACTTCTCTCTTTGATCTGTGCTTGGCCTTGAAGGTTCTCTAACAACATCTGTACTGCTCCTCGCCTTCTCTGTTTCTGGCACAGTTCCACTTCTAAGATGAGGAGACTTCTCAACCGTTGATACAAACTTCTTTAGATGCTTTATGTACTGAGGGTATAGCTCTAAGTCGCAGTGGTTTCCTCCTTTGATCCATAGCGGTTCATACTTTTCTTTACAAAGATCAAAAAGTTGCTTCCCGTGAGACCAATTCACAACATCATCTGATGTTCCCTGCACACATACCAAAACGTAAGAGAAAACAAGAACAAAATGGACACACAGAGATGATGAGACTCACGTGAACCACCAGAACCGGACATTTGACAAGAGATATCTTATCAATGTTCTGCAACAGCAAAAAACAAATCAGAAATTATTATTGCAATAATAATTAAGAAGGTAACGTTGATGAAAGTTTCTAAAGGGAACCTTGTAAATGTCAAACCAGTAAGTTCGCTTTACAGGGTACATGACTCTAAGACCGGAAGCAATAGCACTGTGGAGAACAACAGCTCTGAGGTTTGGTAACCTAGAAGCTAACTCTAAAGTCGGTCCGCTTCCTACGGATTGTCCATATAAGATGACATCTTGTTCCTTGACACCATACTGCTCTTCCAAACATCTATACACTGCTTCTATATCGTGGTAAGTGTTCTGCTCACTAGGCTGTTGCATAAACCAAAGTGAAAAAAAAAAATCCACAAAGGTAAACCGTAATAAACACACAAATGTGATAATACCTTCCCTGAAGACCTTCCATAACCTGAATAGTCATACCTGTATAAGTAACAAGGAACAACACAATCAAAATTCAAAACAAAGGTTCTAAAAATCGGTTATAGACTGCAAAAAAAAAGTTGTTTCTCTTACGAATAATTTGCGTAAAAGCGGCAAAACTAGTAGTCATAAGAGAAACAATTATTGTAAATCGGTTTATCTAAAAATCCTTTATAAAAAGCTTAATAAGCTATTTTTTTGAATATTGATCAAAATATAAACAAATTAAGATTTTATAAAATGGATCTCACTTTCTATATATGGTGTATGAACTCGGATCCGTTAACATATTCATTCTCAATTACTAATTAACTCTCTATCAACAGCCCTGTGCAGAGACACTAACAGAGCAAAACAGAGAACCTGTCCTAAACCCGTGAAAGCAGCTTCCAAAAAACACATGTCCTAATTGCAAAGAAAGAGTTTTGATGATTACCCAATTAAGTTAACACGAAGATGGAGGCTGAGCTCGGAGAAGAGCTCGAACATCTGGCCGAGATCAGCGGCGTTGCCGTGCGAATACAGAAGCGTGAGCGAGGCTTTACGGTTCTTAATATACGCAGCAACCACCTGATTCCCTCTCTTCGTCTTGAGCTTCAACACTTCCACGTTCTCCTTCACGTTCTCCACACCCGTTAGCCTCAGCTTCCCCGTCTCTTCTTCTGCTACCTCCTCGACACCGTACGACGGCGGGTTTGGCGGGAAAAACGCAAACTTTGCCGCCACTGATGACGTCACCGCCCCCATGATGAATCTTTGGAGGCTAGACGCAATTTGAATGGTAAAAGAAACGAAATTTCCAGAAAAATAAAATAAAATTCAGAGATGTCGTCCTCTGTTTTGAATTCGGTTTATAATATTGATCATGGAGAAACAGAGCAAAAGGGTTACAGAGAAGAATAATTATGTTTCTTTAGAAACAAAAATGGAAACAAAGTTTGAAATTTTGATGTAGATTTGGTTGACTTGATGGAGGATTTTAGAGTGAGAGGGAGAGAGCTAAGGGGTTTTGGGAATCTGAAGAAGGAAAAGGAAGATTGATAAAATGCAATTTTCACGGGAGAGAAAGAGGAAGACCCGGCGATGCGGAGGAGGAGGAGAAGCAGTAGCAGCACGTGTTTTACTAATTCTTTTTCTCTGTAGATTTAATTTATTTGAAAGTTTCTAACTCCTCGGTTCATCGTTTAACTCTTCATTATCATTTTATATAGACTTTTTTGTTTTTTTTTTTTGTAACACGTCATTTTATATAGACTTGGCCCTCGTAATTATACTATAAATTCCACTCTTATTAATTTTAGATTTTTTCGGGATTTTTATTTATGTGGATTGTTGAAGAAATGTATAAGGAAAATATAATTAGAATATCCAGAGGGTTTTTTATCTTTGCAAAATTTTGTACGCTATATATGGAACTAAAAATGTGAAAATTTCTGATTTTAATAACACTAGGATTTGATATAGTTACAAAATCAATAATAACTTACTTTTTTATAAAATGATCTTTTGAATTGAAACTATGCCAGTATTATAGTATAATCTGAATTTCATAATCAAACTATCAAAAATCTTCCATTAAATTAAATATAGACTATCCAACTTCTAATTTAGAATTTGTTTTTAGTTCAAATATCATAGAAGTAAATATGCATAGCAGCATGGAATAAATAGTTATATATTTCTTTGTTAATCTTGATATTAATGGAAATTATATGCAAAATAGTTATAGTTTACAAAAAATTCATAAAAATATTTCAACTACATTTCATTAAGTTTTTACCATCTTAACTTTTTTGATATCCGGTTTGATACTCAAACTAATTACTTTGTTCATTTTAATACATTTACTTAAATTATACTCATTTTAGTATCCAACATATATTTATTTTAATAATAAATTTCAAATAAAATTTAGAAAATTTCTAAAACTCAAAAAACAGAACTTAAATTTTTTAAATTTTATTTAATTTGTTTAAAATAAAAGTAACTAAATTTTGGATAATCTTAAATCTTTTATAATGTTAGATTTTGTTTTAATTCCAAATTTAAGTTGTTTTCTTTAGTTAAAAAATTATTTCTTTATTTATAAAAAATATTTATCTTGTTCACAATTATTTTTTATTAAATTTAAAGTATTATCAAAATTTTAGTTACTTTTATTTTAAAATTTTTAAGAATTTTGAATTTTAGAGATTTTAAAGTTTTATTTTAAATATTTTTATTACAATTAACATAGTTTAAGTGTTAAAATGGACATATTTTTAGAAAGATAAATTTATTAAAATATGAAAATAGTTAGTTTTATGTTAAATTGGATAACAAATTTTTTTGATATTAAAAAATTTAACGAAATCTAGTTGCGGATGTCTTATAGAATTTCCCCTCGTTGTTTTTTTTTTAACATAGTTGGCAGCTAGTTATATAGAAGTATGAGATCTACATTAAATAAGATACAAATGAAAATAATTTTCATGCTAAAAAAAGTTATTAGGTTTTGCTGTTTGGGATGTGACTTATTGAAGATGATGTATCCGCAAGCTAAGATGAGATTAGGTACGACAACGAAGTGAAATTAGGACGTGTCACTTTAGGAGATGCTCTATCTTAGATCTTTGCACTCAGAAGAATGATAACTGTAAGACTAAAAAAAAAATCTATTTTGTCTGTCTTTTTTTGTTGTTGATCATATAAATAAAAAATAAGACGACACATATTTGGTGATTTGGTCTTCCTTCGTTTAGATAATGCGTATTTTTATTTATTAAATGTCTTTCTTTTTGGCTGTCCCAATCAAAAATAATATTAAAATCAGAACCCAATAATGATGCAAGGATGATTAAAGGAAATCAAAAGAAAAATAATTATTACTTCATTATTATTATGGTGAAGCAGGATATTATTATACAAATTATAAATACTAACTTTATAACTGTATTAAATTTACTAATATTATAACATTATTTTCTAATGTTTTTGATTAGTGGTACGCACGGGAGCGGGGGAATAACTTTCCGCAAAGGGTGGAATTAAATTTGAGTCGAACCCCACTGTAAAGTATAGATATCCGCTAAGATCGCAGGAAAATATAGATATTTGGGCTTATCTGAAAACTTTGGGCATCGATTTATAAAAGCATGAATAATGTGCTTGAGAGCATAGTGGGCTCAAGATGGGGCCCAAATCTAAAGCCTTAACATATAATTAAAATATCAATGAGCTGCTTAATACGGTAGCTCACATCGTGTTGCCGTGTTGGTAGATGCAGTGCGAGTATTTAAGATAAGTATTGGTCAGTGTTCACCTTTATAGTTGTGATGCGTGGAAAACTTAAGATATTTATATCGAAACAGAAGTAGTTGTTGCTTGAAGTTGAACGGTGCTGACAAAACAGACAATCATATATTGTTAAAAGTTCACAAATTTGTCATAAATCTCGATGGTAACATCAAAGACTTTAGGGATTGGTTCTGATTGGTCGGTTAAAAGAAAAGTAGTACTCCCTTAGTTCATGTTTCCGAAAAATATGAACTAACGGAGTACTAAAACGAGGCTTCCACGGAGAAACGAACAGGTAAGAAGAGAGACCAGCTCGGGCAACACGCCGTTAGTTCATGTTTCCGAAAAATATAAATTAAGAATCCTAAGCTCTTTAGTTGATTAATTATTGATTACTTAGCTTAGGGTATAGTCTCCGTAATATCTTTTTTAGTAAATCCATGTAAAGACACATTTACATGTTCCCAACTCCGGCACTTCATTTGATGCACTTCCTCGTGCCTTCTTCTTTTAATTTGTAGCATCGTTACTTTTTAAAAAAAATCATTGCGTCTCTAACATGTTGTTTCATTAATTCACATTAACATATTCTGATAACATGTTAGCATATAACTCATGAGACAAATAACAACTGGTTCATAAAAAAGATGACAACAAAAAAAATTCAGGGAAAACCTTTCAATTATTAGCACACCACGATAAGGTGGTTTCTTTATATCTTCGAGAGGCCACACAACATAAGATATATATAAATTCTGATTAGTATAATATAGATGCACCTAGAAGAACTTTTTTTTTTTTTTGAAACAAGCACCTAGAAGAACTAAGATTCATTTTGTTATTACTAGACGACAGAAACCATGCCCTTTTGACACGGGTCGTCTTTACTTCAACAAAAAGTATTCAAAACTGTATATTATTTTATTGAAGCACTACTTCCCTCATATGTGTATCTTCTTCACAAAAGAAGCAAGAAGGTTGAGAGAGACATATATAGATCATTGGAAGAATCTATCTTTAATAATCATGGCGAGATTCACAATCACAATACTATCCTTCCTTATAATCATTCAAGCCCTAGAAGAGGACCGTATCCTAGTCTATGCTTATGAAGGTGCCTTTACATAAAGATCCCTAATTTTAACTTTTTAGCTACCTTACTCGGTCTCGCATAATTTTTGTCTTCTTTTCTCTTCTTTTACGGAAGATCAGCCTAATATAATAGCTAATAATAGCTTCTTTTACATTACATATTTCGATTTGTTTTGATAGGCGGAGATGCTGGTCATAAGAGTCTTGACTATCTTGGAGATAAAGATACATCGATACTACATCCTAAAGTATGCGTTTGTTTTCATAAAATAATTCTCACATAAATTGTACGTACAAAATGGAATCAATCCATTATATCAATCTCCACCATAACAGGAATCGTATGACTTCACCAACATTGCTGCACCGAGGAAACTAAGGTTCGGGAGAACAATGAGAGCTACAGTGGCTAGAACCAAAAAGGAGCAAGTGAAGGTGACCAATAATGATGAATGGATTTTGAAGATTTCAGGTGCATCAAAACATTTGATGGTGGAGAGAAAATTAGGGTTTCATAAAAGAAGTAAAAGTTCTTCATTTACATGGAAACCCAAGAAGAAGAAATCTTCTGGTCAATTTGTAGCTTTCTATGATGACTATCGTGGACCAGCAAGTCATCCTCCTAGACATAACCTATAATCACAACAGCCAAGATATATATAGTTTGTAATCTTTGTAGCATCTATATTTTCTTTAATTAGTTATAAGTTTAAGCTTCGGTAATCATTTGAAGTTTTGTACAAAGAACACTTAGTTTCTCTATATTATATAATAATCGAACTTTATTGTTATTCTAGAATTTTGGTAAAAAGTAGTGTGCATGTCTTCATTCTAGATATTTTGCCTTTACTGCAGAAGAGCACAAGACGACCAATATATTGGCAGAGCTTGACACCACAAAGGTTTGTTGTGAAAGCACCATATAATTTATTGGGTGATACACATTTTATTTACCTTAATTTTTTAATCATAAGTACTTTTTATTTTAAATAATTGTTAAAATATATGTCTTTTATTTTGATAACTGAATTAACCGACTATCAAACAAATAACTGAATTTATAAAGTTATATTAATGAACTGAATATATGATCGGATCTGAACCAAAATAAAAAGAATTTTGGTTTGTTTGATCTTGTCAAAATATAATTGTCCAACTTTTCATATTTTAGTCTTTAAACATATAAGTTATTGGAAGCAACAAAGCTCGTGTCTATCAAAACCGAACCAAGCCATGATTAAAAATTTTAAAAGTAAAAAAAATCATAAGATTTCAAAGTATATTTTTGGTTTAACATTATGAATAAAATTTAGATAATAAATATTTTATGTATGTGTAAATGATTTACCAATATTTATTTTATAGTTTCAAGAATATTGTAAATAATTTTTGTTCAATTTTTTTACTGATTAGTTTCACAAAAAATGTTTTTCAAATGCATTACATAGCTATACCTAATTATTTTGTTTAGTTTTATTATGATACATTAATAATATTTATGTTATACAAAAAGTCTATATTTACTTTGGATTTATTAATAATAATAAATTAATTAAACTGAACAAATTTAAATTGGAAAAACGAAAGTGGACTTCACAGCGAAGAACTAAAAGCTAAAACTATTGTACAATAAACAACCAAACTCTGAATTAACTAAATATTTTATCTAAAATTATTATACAATACAGTAAAACATTATCATGTAAAGATTACAGTGATTCTAAAAACTATAACGAAATTGGACTTCTACATGTACCATGTACTTTTACGTCCTGTATAAAACAAAAACAAAATATCAGAGATGAAAAAAATTAGAGAGCCATGCCGAAAATTACAAGAGTTGATTACACTTAGATGCATTTTTGATTTTTAGTTATACTCAGAGTCAATTCCTACATTTGACACACTTTTTTGTGGGTCAGCAACAGATTATAGACACTTTTGCTCTTAACCCATACGTGGATGGATGATGTGTGGACGGATGACATGTGGACGGGATGAGTATAAATTTTTTTAAAATTTCATGTCGTAAATTCTAAAACTGAGATTAAAACTTTATTAGTTAGTGAGATAAAAAAAAGACGTAGAGTTTAATACTTTTGTTCAAGGTGGGTGAAACAACACATATGAACAAGAAAATCTATGTAGATAGAAACTAATTTGAGAGTAAAATGTCTGTCAAAATTGATTAGATTGAAGTTTTAACATCAAATATCACATAACTCGTCTGGATTAGTCGTACTTGTCCAACTGAGATTCGTGAACGGATGATTCATGGATGAGTGATGTGCAGAAGAGTGATATGTGGATAGTGATGTGTGGACAGGCAATATGTGAATGAGTGACAAATCTCTACAACAAAGATCGTCACTTTCTTAATTTAGCAATTTTGCTCAAAATCTTGTTAACATGAATCTATGCTCAAAATCTTTTTTTTTTGTGTGAGAGTTTTAGTTATATGAATCAGTATCCACATTGTGCAGTGTCTAAACAGAGAAGTTTATCCACATTTTGACATCCACATTCACATTTTTATGTTCAAGTATTTTTGTATAATTGTTAAAATATATAAAATACATACAAGAAAGTGGATGTTAAAATTAAAAAAATTATAATTTCTTGTATCAATTGTGTTTATTTTATATATATGAAAATGAGAAAATCCAATAAAAACAATTATGTATAGTTAGTTTAGTCTAAGGGTATAAGAGACAAATCACATGGAATACATGTATCACATGTGAAATGTGTTTTTATGTGTAAATAGAAACTGAAAATATGTCTGTGGATGTAAAAAAATCAAATTACAATAAACATGTCTTACATTTTTATCTGCGAGAATGATCTCTATAAACCAGATGTCCATATTGAGCACTAAACTGATTCTAGGTATGAATGATTTTTGTTTGAATCCACCAACCTATTTTCAAAGGTTTGATCTCACTTAAGCTAATGATTTTCTTAGGAGGCGCCATCTCGTCGGTAAATGATTGTTACAAAAGTGATATACTGGTGAGTATTATAGTCATTGTCGATAGGGTTATCTTTAATATTGATGACCTTGTGCACAAGTTAATTAATTTACATGATATCTATAAAACCTAAAATAAATGGTAACAGTCGGTTTTAACAAATATTGTTATTGTGAACATATATTAACATAATAAGATAGAAACATATTAAAAATTTAGGAGATTACTTTTTAGATTCACGAACTCGGAATTATGAACAGTTATACAACCAATTACAAATTAGATATTCTGTTAGTTGAGATTTGCATACCAAATTATACCATAATACTCATTTACCTGACTTATTTATTTTATTTTTATATACAGTTTGGATAATATTTGTTTAGTATATGGAATCTGAATTATGTATTGTAAATCAAACATAGTATATGAATGGTTTACATAACTAAATTGATAATATCATAGTTGTTATTTAGAATAGCTTTGATTATTATTATTTTGACAGCACTGAGGTTTAAATTTAATAGCCGAGAACTATGGCTGATCATTTCTTGAATCAATAATTTGGTTGATTTAAGTATATCTTAGGATTATTATGAAATTGGGTTGTATATGTGGTTTGGATGATTTGGTAGCTTATCTTTCAAGAATGTTGTGAAGAGGTCGAGGTGTTTTAGCTAATCATTAATGTGTGCTTTGGTAGAATTGATATATGAATTTGTAGAGCTAGAGAACTTTGGAATGAATATATATATATATATATATATATATATATATATATATATATGGTTAATATTTGATTTCTCGATGGTTTATGTCTTAGTTAATGTATGAATATATCTGTCATTCTTAAACATTGGTACTGAACATATCTAAATGTTATATTTATTTTACATGTTACAAAGAGGATTGTTCATAGCAAGGAGAGTGGAAACAATATAACAAAGAAAAACATGGGAAGAACTACATATAATCATACGAAATTTGTGGAGGTGGAATGTATGAGAATATATATTTATATATTATATATTTTATATAGTAATTAAGTGACATCTGTTAAGTCACATATTAGTTGGAGTTAAAATGTTTTTTTTAAATAGAATATAAATATATATTCATTTAAGTTAAATAACAATATTTGATTGGTACTTAATACTAATTTCCATATATTTAAATTAAAAAAGTAATGACATGCCATTGTAAATAATTTCAAGTAATGGAAGAATCCTATGAAGAATTTTGTTTTAAAAGTATAGACTATATTTTTATCCGCGTTTTCAAAGCACGGGATTTTTTCAATTTGAAAATCTAATTAAAATTTTCTAAATAACCTATTGGTTTAAATATTATAAGTTTATGTTTTATATTTTTCTTATATATATTGGCTAATTATTGTTTAGCTTTTTGGTTTTACAATAAATTATTTTAATTAAATTTCCAAACCGATTAGCTAATTAATTGAATGATGGTAAGAAACAAAACTGTTTTGTGAATATTTCATATATACATATATGCGCTTATTACCTTGTAGCTCTTTATCATCATTTAATTTATATCTAATATTGTTTGTACTATTTTTTTATGCCTATAGCAGTATAATTTCTTAAAAGGTTTATAACAATATAGTGTATGTTTCTCTTCCTTTTTAATCAAATGTTTTACAATGATGTGTTGTTACTGTATAAATTCTTAAACCTGAAATTTAAGATTTATAAAGTTAGATTCATATCAATTGGGATTTGCTCCATTTAAATCTGAGATAATTCAAACCCTTTAATTTTTAAATTCAATAAAGTTGCTCATTCAAACCTGTAAAGTTATTTTATAAGCATTTAAAATATTTTCAGTAAAATTCATAATTTCTATTCAGTTTTGAAATTAAATTGGAAGTATATTTTTATTAAAAATGTTTAACTTATTTATTTTTAGTTAAAAATTTATTAATTTACGAATATGTTATAACATATCATTTTGATTGGTTTTATATTCAATGCCATATGAGCAACCAACAAATTACAGTCGATTGAAAACTGTTGATCTATCATTAATGTTATATATGATACATCGAACAACAATCATAGGGATATATGTTTGTGCAATCATTACATTTTTATATTGTAAAAAAATTCACATGTTTATTATTAAACTAAATATTTGTGCAGATGCACACATCAAGCTATAGTTGAGCTATAACAAAAACTATGAGGATTAATTAAGTTAGATATGTACTTAAGAGCATTTAGAACCCTATTATATTTTCATTATAAAATATATATCAAAATAAAAGTACTCAAACCTATTTTATTTTTTATTCTACAATAGAGTTAAAATGAGTTTATTCTACAATAGTGTTAAAATGAGTTTATTCCATAAATAGAGTAATTCATTTATTTTTAAGATCACTTTATTTATCATTTTAAAATAGAATAATATTGGAGTAGAACTCAACTCCATTATAGAATTACTCTATTTTTTAAAATAAAGTGATTCATTAGAGATGGTCTAGTTACTTGGTCCTGTTTTTTTGATGCGTAATAGGAGAGTGTTTTTTTTTTAATATATACCTTATCGGCTGATCTAATCGATGAAAATACATTAATGATTTAGAGTGGACTAGTTGCACATTGCCTGATAATTTAGTTTTCATCAGAAATCAAATTTTGGATCAACGTAAATACACACAACCAAATGCGTCTCGTATTGCGTAATAAAGTTAAAGAAGCTGACTTCTGTTGTGTAATAAAGTAATAGAAGCTCATAGTATTGAGAGCTCTCTTTTGTGTCTTGGCTTTTTAATTGTTCTAATTGTTCTTAGCAGCTACTTATTATATATATAGACCTTGTTTTCAAATTAATTTGTGTACTTTAGGCTTTTTGATTTCGAAGTTTTTACAGGGAGAAAGAGAAAGTAAAGTACTATAATTACTCAATGGAAAAAACGAAAGTCGAAGGATATACAATAGGCTCTTAAACTAACCAGTTAGATATTTTCTGTAAACTGCTCGAGTATTTTCCTTTCCTAATATAACAGAAGGTCCAGACCGGTACAAAAAAATTAACTCGCCCACCGTGGAGTTCGAACCCACGACCACAAGGTTAAGAGCCTTGCGCTCTACCAACTGAGCTAGACGGGCATTTGACTAAACTTCTTTGTTAGTAAATCTATTCTTATACGTTTTATATAACTTCTTTTCGGGAACTCGAAATCTGAACATGTGCTTTTATTTCTGTATAACAGCCTAGTGTTACATTTTTGATGATATGATCTTTTTATTATACATTTACTTGACTCTTAGAGTTCATTAATAATTAAATATATATTGAAGTAACTATTTTCCAGACACTGGATGGGCAGTAGTATTAGATTCCTTTGGAGCAGTTCCACAACCTTCAAGATCGAGATTTTGTAGTGCTTGTTTGGCTATCGGTGCAGTATTTTCCTTGCTTTTGCCCCATAAAAGTATATAAAGTCCCACGATGATGACCATTGATCCTATCACACTTTTTGTCATACCACATATAAATTTCATTTGTCAGAACTAGTAACAAAATTAAACAAGAACCTTTTCCTTTTGTCAACAAACAAGAACCATTTAACATACCATTAGGCGAAAAAGCCAGTAAAATTAGTTATCTCGAGTAAATAACTTTAGATTCATATTAAATATCAACCTCCTCATCGAGTATAGGTATGTTATTCAATAGGATAAGTTTTGATTGATATTCTACAAAGTTGTTTAATTTAAAAAATTTGTTATTCAGTAATCAGTATGATGCATGCATCAATTTGGTTAATTCCAACCGCTTAAAAGATACGCCACGCAGATGAAAGGGTCTTTAAAACTTATTTATAGGCATATTCTATATACTAGTCAATGAATACTTAATTATGTAGTGTACAACATTGAAATATGATGCGTTTGACCAAATGCAAATTAAAAATCGTTTGTTTGTACATATGTTGAAACTATTAGATATATAAAACATATATTGACATAAAGATATATAGATATATAGATAAGTAGAAAGGATGCCAAAGAAAAAAAATATAGATAAGTAGAAAGAAAATAGTAGGTTACCTTCCGCAGTAAATTTGTTCATGAAGAAAAGAACAGCTGAAAATGGCAGCAAAGACTTGAATCAAAGGGATGAAGCTAGACGTGAAAACCGGACCTCTTTGTTCGAGACACCACGATATTCCCACGTAACACAATCCCGATCCCACAATACCCTAGACAAGCATCGGCCATATATATATAGTTCTTATAATATTCAATTTAATGATAACTAGGTTTTGACCCGCGCTTCGAAAGCGCGGGTTCCCTTTTAGATTATAAACAAAGTTTGTGAATTAGTATTTAGAATTGGTGTATATTATTATGTTATAAAGTCACTACGTCAAAGGACATTTGTTTTAAATTATATAGTTTATGAATTAGTTTATATAAGATTTTGTATACACTCTTATATAATTCTTTTTAAGTTTGAACATTTTATCGAACCCGAAAACCTAACCAAAACCAACCCAGAAATATAGATGTGGTTTGGTCCGGGTCAATGACAAAGTACATATTTTATTTCTTTTTCAACCCATGGCTTCTGTTTGACTCGAGGTCCTACCCAACACCCGATCAGTATCCAAAATATGCAAATATTTGGTATTTCATATATGTTTTTGGTATTTGAAATGTGTTTTTGGTATTATGAATATTTTTTTAATTTTCAAATTCAGGTTTCCAATTAAAGTTTCGAGTTAATTTTTTTTTTTGAAAAAATTAATAAAATATTGGGTACTAAGATTTTTCTTTTTGGTATTTTCAGTTCTTCAAGTCAGATTTATGGTAAAAATTTAGATTATTTTGAGTATTTGAATATTTTTCAGGTATTTGTTTGTGTTTTGTGTATTTTTATGTTTCAATATTTTAGGTTTTTAGGTACTTCGAGTCCTAAAATAACCATACCAGTTTGGGCTGTTACATACCCAAAACTTATGTATTTTTTAGGTAATTGATTATGGATCCGGATCCAAAAATAGTTAACCCGAATCTATAACAGAAATTTTTAAATACTTAATTATGTCTAAATGTTTAGAATCCGAAAAACCTAGACCTAAAAGGAACCGATTCGTACCCAACCAAAAGACCCGATGCCCAGACCTACTCTCCCATATTATTCTTATGTGCATTTTATAATCGTTGAACTCGTGAGACTTAATACTTACTAAATAGATTTTGATTAATTTATATTTATAAGGTATTTTAATAGTTTTCAAGTCTATATTAAATAAAAATTATTTTTAAACACTTATATAAAAATAATTTAACGTAAAATATATAACTTTTCTTTTTTACATATGGTTTGCTAGTGTTTGTATTAAATATGGAACTATACAGTGTAAGATGACAAAGTTCATAAGTAGCATATCTACACTGTACTCTTTTTTGGTAAAAATATTTTGTAACAATATATACTATATCTTGGTTTATAAAAATAATGTGAAAATATAAGAATATTCAATTTTTATATGTTTTAAATTTAGTTTCCGTTAAAAATAACTCATATAGAAAGGAACCAATCCGAATACCCAAAATCTATTCCTTTGTTGTATTTTGTGTATATTTTATAAGAATTACATTTGTTAAATTGATATGGTTTAAGATTTACTTGGTAGATTCTTTAAGCTAATTCAATAGAACATATGTGTAGGGTTTTTAATAGTTTTTAAACTTTCTTAATATATTTTTTGTTATAATACTTTATTTAACTTAATATTTTTTATAGGACAATTTTCTCGAATAGCTTTTAAGCCCTAAAAAAAAAAGACAAAATAACCATTTTTGTTTTGAAAATTTTAATTTTTTATTTTTTGAAATTTGAATCCCACCCCTAAACCCACCTCTTAACTCTAAACCCTAAGTCTTAGATTAGTTAACCCAATGGTTATAAATGCATACTTACCGTTAAATAAAATCTCTTTTGATCATTTTCTTTTTTGGAAGACTATTTTTGTGAAAATAAACTAAAAATGGCTATCTAAGAGAACTTCTCTAAAATGTGTATATATATATATGTGTGTGTGTGTGTATATATATAATTTGGTTTAACATATGATTTGCGAAAATGTTTATATCAAATTTGATTTTGTAAATATTTAAAACTATATAATGTAAGATGACATGGTATAATATATTTAATGATATATGCTAACTCATTTTAATTATTGATAGTAGATTCTGAGTATGAAATATAGTGTATAACATAATTGATTAACAATTACTATGATGAGAAAGAAAATTGATTTACAGAAGAATTGACCACATAAAATGGAAAGTACAATAAATAATAAATACTATAGACGGAGGCATAGTTAATTCTCCCTATCTTTGGTAACAAATTTAATTATTACTATTGTATTGTTAGAGAAGGAGTAATAATCGGGGTAATATTGTTACAAACATATAATATGACCAACAAATTTAAATCTAATGAAAGGGTCCAAACAACATTTTTAAGTAGATTTTTCAAGACTGCTTCTGTTTTAATAGTATAGATACAAGCATGTATTCAATTCAGAACGACTCCATGAAATCACAATGTTTAGTTTTTCAATACTGTTCTTGTTATTGTTGTAAATTGTAAAACCAAATGCCAAATGCAAACGAAAATATTTGTCTTTCTGTTTCGTCTGCACCTTGTAAAACATTTGAGTACTTGTAAACGAAATAATAAGTTCCGTAAATTTCAGAAGAAGCTTAAAATGTTTGAAAGAATATATTGGGAGGCGAAGTAAATACTTAGTAAATTTGATAACTTACCGAGTAGAGTAAAGCTAAAACTTGAAATTTCTCTTTAACGACCCACATGGATATGCTCCTCTCCGAGATCAAACTCAGCAAAGCAGATTGGATCACACCAAAAAAAGAGAGGATAGTGGTGCTCGTGTATTGGCATGGATATATCCGGCATATCTTAGCTTGAACGATGAACCATAATGAACATACTAAGATTGATATGAACAGCATGGCCGAACCCATTGCCCATTGTTGCGTTACCGCAGTGGTTGAACCATTTAATGTTTGTGTTTGCATTTGAGCGTTTTGGTGAGTTAATGCGATTCCTTTATAGAGCGTAAGCACCAAAGCTCCACAAATGCATATAATTGTGCCTAACACTTTGGCTCGTCCTACGTTGCTCTTAATGTTCAGCGTTTCTTGCCTTATTATTCATTGTACAATATAGTTAATAAAAATAAGTTAATTAGAACAAAAAGCAGCTAGAAATGTATTTTGATCGATTTTTATTACCTAAAGACGAGGGCCAAAGCAAAAGTAAGTGAGGGAACCATGTTGCTAAACGCTAAGGCGAAAGTGGAAGACGTGCTTTGTAGTCCTATGAGAAAGAAGTATTGCACCAAACTTAACCTGCAAATTTGTAAGTGATAAAAATTTAGACAATTTCTCAACATCACTTATTGTTGAATATCGAAAGAAGCTTACCCCAATAGAGCGCTAAAGAAAAGTGAACACAAGATCCTAGCCGTGAGTTTTGGCCTGTTATGTCTACAAAATGTAAACAAAATATTTTTTTTTTAGTGGAATACGAATATATCTTCTTTCTTTTTGGTAAATACTGTAATACGAACATATATTTTTCCTCAAAAATATGTACAATTAATTTTGTCGACTATATGCAAAAGAGAAACAAACTCAACAAGACAGCCATGCACTTAACTATATACTGTTATATTGCTCAACTCTCTCTGACTAAGCTACTCTACTGAAGTCTCTGATCCTGGCTGCTCAAGCTCCCACAATGTCAACCATGCTCTTCGTTTTCGAGTCAAATTCACCTATGCTTTCGGAGAAGAAAATAGCTTCAACTGTTTCACCGTCTTGTTTACTGATCGTTTTGATCTCTGGATCACTTGAGTTTCATCTAGTCTCCCGGATCAATATAGTTAGTTTTAGAGCTGATCTCTTTGCTTGACGGATCCTTTAACCTCAACCAGCTTCTCATCTCTTTTCCAAACCCATTACTAATTATTCTAACGTCGTTTTAGACTATCTAAAGCTTTTTCAAACTGTGGTTTCAAAGATTAATCAAATGAAGATTATCCGCAGATCTCTATACTTTGAGCAAATCTCTTCTTGTAACACTTCTATCATGTGCTTTATTGTTTCAGTGTTGTTGTTGTTCATCTTACCGTTGAACTTACCTCCGGTTGTACTCGTTGTAGTGTTTTAGACTTTAATAATTAATGAAATTTGTGCAAAAACAAAAGAACAAAAAACTTCGAAGATCTTAACTAAATAACAAAATAAGAAAATTTTGGATGAATTAATTGAACTTTTACGACGAAGAAGACATGCGACTCTAGACTCTAGCGAAGCCGTAAGTCAGTATGTATCGAAATATGCGAGTAGATATACTATATAGACATATATAAACACACACATACCTTTCCAAGAAAATGGCAAACGGTGTCAAGAACAGAGTTCCTGCGGCAAGTCGGTAAGTGTTGGCGACCATACGGTTAATTCCTTCATTAAGCATCTTCTTGAGCATAACGTTCACAACGCTAAGTTTACAAAAAAAAAAAAAAAAAAAAAAAAAAAAAAACGTTCACAACGCTTAACATAATGTTGATGATCGACATCAGAAACACAGTTTTCCATAGTTTCGCATCAAACTTCATAATAATCAATTATATATGTATTGGTATATCATATATGTGTGAGTCTATATATATATAGTCTATAGATATATGTAGACACTTGTCTTTATCTAGTTTTAGTTGTAGAAGTTTTTTTTATGAGATTGATTTTTGAAGTTGTAATGAAATAAAGGTTTAATGAGGCTGTGACTATATATATCGTGACTCAAGAAATGAGCAGAATCGTATTCGCATATATCTTTTAACAAATCTCATTGTGCTTTGAACTTGGCATTTGTCATTCTTCGTTCAAGACTTCAAGTTTCAACTACTCTACTCATATGACCTTTTACCAAAAAACTATTCATGACCAGACGAAGAGAGAGAGAGAGAGATAGTTATTTAATGGAAACTCCCGTAGATTCCATCTTCACGCGTGACGCCAGGCACCAATTATATGTTTAATTCACTTGGTTAAGAGCATAAAGGTTAATAGTGGTTTTGCTAGGTGATCATTTCACTTGCCGTCTTGACTCTTGCGTAGTGAGGTCAGTTGATAAAATATCTTTAAATTTTAATTCAATTCGTTATTCCTCGCAAAATATTAGGATAACCATAAGCCAAACAATTTTTTTTTGAAGAGTCTAAACAAAATTAGAAAAATCTTATAAAAAAATTACTAAAGAGGTATGGAAATTTTTTTTTACTCTTAACTATGTATTACTCTTATATTTCCTTCTTCACTTTTGATATTCTGCAATCACTTATTGCTCAAATTGATTTTAAGTGATAAAATGATTTTAAAGCATATATTTCTATTAAATTATTTTATAAATTACAGAAATTAGTAACATCAATTAAATATTACATATGTTTTTCCTCATTGATAATATTTAGTACTACATAAAATTGTGATAAGCCAATTCAATTAAAAGTTTTGAAAATAAGTTGTTTGATACTATATCTTCTGATAAGTTATAAAAGTTTTGAAAATAAGTTGTTTGATACTTTTTACAAAAAAAATGTTGTTGATACTATATCTTCTTATATACCGCACCCAACGTTGGATACTCGTCAACAAAGTGAAAAAGTCATATCTTTATTATTGGAAAATCGCATAAAAAATCTTGAAAGTGTCATTTACTACCACTTTAAAATTTAAAGTTTTTTCACTAACACTTTTAACTTTTAAAATGACATTTATATCAGGAAAAATCTTCAAAGTAAGTTGACCTGTTCAACAAGTTAAAAAATGATGTATAAGTTTTTTTTTTCCAAAAGTAAATATTTAATTAATAAAATAAATAAAAAATTAATAAAAAGAAATTAAAGAAAAATTAAAATTTTAATAAAACTCATCAATTAAATAAAAATTCTGAAAATTGAAAAATCTGAAAATTAATAAAAAATAAAAAAATTCAAAATTCAAAATTCAAAAGTAAATGAGATCAAATTAAAATACAGAAAAAAGAAAAAATTCATAAATTTCAAAAAAATTGAAAATTCAAAAGTTTATTTAATTTTTGTTTTTGCTATTTTCAACAATGATGTTGGAAACTATCATTGGAAATATGCCAAAATATCGTCATTGTTAATGGTTATGTGAAAAACGATCATCGTTACTATCCCTGTTCAAAAACGTGGCCGCCTAACCGCCTAGGCGGCCGCCTGGGCGCTATTCGGTGGGTGACCGCGGTGATTTGGGCCAAATCGGTGAATCTAGACGTTGACCCGCGTTTGACCGTCTAATTCTCGCGTTGACCGCCTAATTTCCGTCTAATCCCGGGTTGACCGCCTAAGTTTTTTTTTTTTTTAAGGCTGAAATACGATTGATTATTTTTACTCGTTATTGACAGATTTGTATAATTATTGATTACTAAATAGTTACAATTAGTTATCTAACCCAAAACAAACACATATATACTACATTAGGGATTTTCTCGTATCAAACACGCCCAGATCTAAATGTTCGACAAAATTGAAAGGAGATCGTTTCAAAAAATTATCTAGAAAAGTTATAGTTATGTATAAGAACTTGTGTCATCATGTTTAAAATTAACTAAACATATTACAAATATATTAAATTGTATTTAAAACTAGGCTCCGCGTAATCTCCAAGTACTCCCTGATTTTTCGGTAACTCGTTAGGCCCGGACTCGCCGCCCGACTAGCGCCTACCATAGTTTCGAATAGGGGTTGCTATTGATATATTTGAAAATTTTATTGTCCACGATGATATGATATATCTTTTAAAAAAAAAATCTTATCACCTAAAAAAAATATTTTGAATTTTTGAATGTTCTAAATTTTATGAATTTGTATTTAGTTCTTCTGCATTTTAATTTAGTCTTATTTTATTATTAAGTTTTTCTCTTATTTTTAAATATTTATTTAATTTTCTGAAATTTTAGTTTACTTTAATGATTTTTGTTTTGATTTTTATGAGTTTAATAAATTTTTCGATTTTTACTTGCTTTTTGAATTTCTTTTTTGTGATACAAATGTCACTTTAAAAATTAAAAATATTAGCAAAAAAACTTTAAAAGTTTAATGTGTTAGTAAATAACACTTTTAAAGGTTTCTACGCCATTTTCCCTTTTATTATTTTTAGAGTGGCTTATTTACTATGTAAAGAAAAATAACAGTATAATTGTTGCAAGAATCCCAAAAAATAAAGACAGAGATCTAATCAGACAATAAATAGCATCTATACGATCGAACAACAAGCACTTTCAATTTAATTAGTTTAAGTTTTGACCCAAAAAAGATTATAATTTTAGTTTTACTTTCTGTAGAGGCCATAGTTGAATGCCGTAGTTGGAATAAATATTTATTTGGTTTATGGAATAAGTATGCTATTTTGCACTAATAATTTTATTTTTTGTTAGTAACATATATCCTACTTATTTAAATTCGATTAGTTAGGACTTAATAATTTTTGCAGCGGTTCTTAGCATTTTATAAAAACATCACAAAATGATATAAACCAGTTTGCACCGCTCCAAACTTCTCAAAATAAAAAAAATTAGTTCCAGTTAGTGTTTGCGATTGAACCAGTTGACGAAAATTAAATAAAAATATTTTTTTAAAGAAAAACTGTATAAATATATAAAACAAAATTAATTAACTTTTTTTGAGATAATATAAATACTAATATATATATATATATAATTTATATTATAAAACTTAAAAACAAACATATTTGCTATAATGTTTTAGACATTAATATATATACATATATATAAACCCAAAACAATTTTCTAAAATTAATACCACAATTTTATAAATATAATTTTAATATAATTATAGTAATATGATTTTTACTATTTATATAACTATATAAAGTGTTAATATTGTTAATTTATTATTAAACCGTTGTTATATTTTGTAGTCGGTTTCATAATTATCTCGTAAATACATTAATTCATAATCATTTAACAATAAATCGCAGCTTCCCACATCCATAAACTCTTACAGAGCAACCTCAACAATTGCGTTTATACCAGTCATGCCTTAAGTAATACAAGAACAACGCTAATACAATTAAGCAACAATGTTATAAAAGCTACTCTTATTATTCTCATTCAAAGTTTGGAAAATTTTCACTCAAATCTGCACACATTTGTAACAAAAATGATAAACTACATATATGAGTACAAAACCTAATTAATATTGTTTTAAAAAATTAGTTATATATAAGATATCAACTCAAGTCAATAAAACATCTTATCACAGTTATCCACAATTTAAGTTGGGTTGAAGTTGGCCTGTTTGGCATAAAAGGAAAAATAACCATAGTTGTTCCAAGATTCTGAATAAAAAGTAGAGATCTGATCAAGACAATAAGAAGCATATATACTTTTTAATTTGAGAAATATATATAATTCATATTTGAAATAAATAAATATTTGACAACCGTTTTCAAAATGTTAATGGAGATAGGAACAATGAGTCAAATCATGTCTCACAATGCTTTGCTAAGTATCTTCCATTTGTTTATTTCAATTCGGTTCCTTTACGTTTATGGGCATCTGAAGCTTTTAATATACGAATTATTTTGTTAGAAAATATTTGAATTATTTAGCGTGGTAGACAACGGCCGTCTCGAATAATTTATAGATATTAAAAAATATTAATAATATATTTAACGATATAATCGATTAGCTTTAGTTATAATGTTATTTTGAAATTTTAAATTTAGCATTATATCTAAAAGTTTAGAGTTTTCTATCATAATTTATATATTTAATTCAAAAGAAAATTTTCAGACCATGTTCAACCACTCTATTTATACGTGCTATTAGACGGTTCTCGACTTTACATATTGATAGCAACCCCTTGCTTGAAAAAAATACATTCAACACAAATAAGAAAATAGTACATCTCAGTGGTAGAACACTCCACAGATAAAACACACATATGACTCATGACTTAATTTGCAGCACACTAAAACATTTGCATTCACAAATTTCACCGAGTTTCCATTCCGAAGTTGGAATCCACAATTTAGTGGTAAACTATTAAACTAAGGTTCTAACTGGTGATAAAAAAATATGTGGGAATAATTAATTCCATTTCATTCCTTAAATTTTAACACTATTTATAAAAAATGAAAATAATTAATCATTTTCCATTTTTTTAATTTGATATCATTTATGAAGAATATTTTTTCCAATATTCTTTCTCATTTCTCTTAACTTAAATAATTATAGAACAAAACTATTCCTTATAAATTCCCAGAATGAACAATAGGGAATAAATATTCCTACTATTTTATTCCTCTTCATTTTTCCATTATTTTTTTGGTGGTCACCAGTTAAATCTAATATTTTTTACACTAGCTAGACCAATAATATTTTATACAAGTATGCATTTTCTATTCTCAAACACATTAAATAAGTTATCTTTAGAAATAGTTGACACCAACAATTATTTTTGATGTAGCATTGTAAATATATTGAGTATTTAATCAATAAATTTCTGTATAATACAAGAACTCGATTTGCTAATCACTATTTTTTAAACTAGATAATTACGCTATTACGAACTATAAAAAAATATTACTGCTGTAGATTTCTAGTAAATCTTTTCTCCATTAATCTGTATAACTATGTTTTTCTGAGATTCGAAACATTACTTTTGGCGTAGAAACTTTAATAAACTCTTAATCAAACCCTTGGACCAAACGAACTTTCACATCTAGCTAATTATTATTTCAACTATCTTGTGAGAATTTTGACGGTTTTAAGCTTAAAACAATTTTAAAATTAATTACAAATGATATAAGATAATAACAAAAAGGGGAATTATTTAAGCTGGAATATGTATAATTGATAATAAATATTTAAATGCTAAACACTGTTGGTAAATAAAATAACATATTAACTTTAAAAAAACCAAAACCTATTTAAACTTAACAAACACTTTTAAAAAATCACAAAATTGTAAACTATGTATTTCAGTTTTAAATTAGTAAAAATTTACCTTAAAATACAAAGATAAAAAAATCATCTCTCCTAAATATTACATAATCAAATGTAAACTTTTAATAAAATACTGTAAAATATCGAATGCTCATCAAATATCCAAGGAGTTCAAAATTAGTAAATTATTTTGAAAGCAGATATAGAATATATGTTATATTTTTAAAAAGAAAATTATATGTTATATTAAACTATAGATAAATACCTTATTCAACATCTAGTTATATGTTTTAGGTCTTAATTTGAGTCTATAATGTTGATAAAAAAAATGTCGATGACAAAAAAAGTTATATGTTTTAGCAGTCTATTTTTTGGAAAAAAAATTAGCAGTCTGTTTAAATGATATTTTCATCTTTCAACCAATCCAATCTACCAATCAAACCTAAAATGTGAAGTCTTTGGTCCAGAAAAAGACGAAAATATAGGTTTGGCTCATAACTTTTTGAATTAGAAAAGTGGTTTTAAAACATATCATATTTTTGAAATATAGGTTCGGCGCATAATTTTTTCTCATTTAAAAAAACGGTAAACCGTTCTGCGGTGAGAGAATGTTAAATCACCGATGGCCACATGTTAGAAATATCTAAGTGTAGTTGAATTTGAACTCAGCTTGCTTAGCAACGTTGGAACTCCTTAGCAAATGGCTTTTCCTTATTTTAGAACGTGATATATTATATATTAGCTAACCATCATTTCATAAGTTGAGTTCTGTCCAAATGCATATCTACAAAAAAGTTTAAGAGTAAAAAACCGTTGTTACGGCTCTAAAATCGAATAAACCAGTTAAATCTTTTTTTTAATTCGAATATCGACCACCTCTAAAAGCTGCTTGGACAGTCAAGTTGAATAACCTGACGTTTGTTTACAAGTGGTGGCAAAATCTTTAATTAATAGAGGAACATTGTATTGCGCATATTTGAAATTAATAGCATAAATTTCACGCAAATTCCAACTAATTTGGAGTACTATTTTACTGTATTTGATAACACATTAATTACATGTTATGGTTTGTTAATAATATACGCAAAATCGTACTCAACTTTATTACGATTTACCATCACTCTCAATTTCGAAAATAAAAACCCACCATAGGTTTGATAGAAAATTCACCCTAAAATGAACATTAACTATGATACAGAAAGGGTTTACGCTACTATAAGATTCAATCTTTATAATATAGAGTTAGTTTGATAAAAAGGAAATGTATAACCAAACGCTTTTATAAGGTTGATGTCAAAAGGGGTGCAACTACTTCATTCTGTTATGATTCGTGGTCCTCAAAGATACATTTATATGGGAATAAGAGAGCATGCAACAGTAAAAGAAGTAATTAAACATAACCAGAGGGGAAGGCATAATAACCAACTGTTAGAAAAGATAGAAGAAGAGATTGCTGAGTTTAAAAGAAACACTCATGAAGTAGATATAACTTTGTGGAGAAGGACTCTGAAGATAAGTTTAAGAAGAAGTTCTCTTCCAAGCGTATATAGATGCAAATTCGTCATGCGCAACCGCAATGCTCCTGGAGTAGAGGAGTATGGTTCACACATTCAACACTAAAGTTTTTTTTCATAACTTGGTTAGCAATCCAGTGTTGAAGTGGAACCCCACAGTTAATTCTGACTGCATTCTCTGTTCAGTTCAATTGGAAACAAAGGAACACATTTTCTTTACTTATCTTAACCCAAATAAGATTTGGGATGCTCTAGTGAAAGGAATTCTAGGGAATAATTTCACTTCTAATTAGAATCATATTGTGCTGTTAAAAGCGGAACCAAAGTTGGATAGGATGAAAAACTTTGTTCTAGGATACATCTTTCAGGCCACATTGTGCGAGAGAGAAACAATAGACGTCATGGTGAACCACACTCACCTGAGGTAAAGCTCATCAAAATGCTCGACAAAATAATGAGAAACAGGATGTCATTTATCCGGCTGATAGGTGATAGTAACTATGAAGAGGGTTTACAGTCAGGAGCGGACGTACGTCAACGGAAACAGGGTAAACTATATCCCCGACTTGTGATTTTTGGTGTTGTGTCAACTAAATTTTTTGCTGAATCTGCCGCTGTCTAAAGATTTGGTTCTCAACAAGAAGCTAAACACTACAGGAAAAAAGAAAGGAAACGAATTATTTAGTTCTTTGATATTTTTCAATCTAGTTTTTTTAATTCTTTTAAATTCAAAGCCTTACACATATGTAGCACTATAATATAAAACAGTTGTCTTGGATATAAAATAACATTCATTAAAAATGGAAATATATAATTTTTTTTTAAAAACAGGGCACAGGGCGAAAAAATTAAGTTTAGCATCTTATTTTATTTGTTATATTTCAAAAGATGTGCTCATTTGATATCATACGCAAAACTCCCAAGTATTTGTCAAACCAAAAAATTGAAATACAAATTGTCACAGACGAGAAAACATAATTTGCCACCACATCTCCCTCCATCAACTCGTTTTCCACACCAAAGTGGACGATATCACAAGAGAAGACAATCACCCATCCATAGATATTATGTTTTACAAATCATGACGTTTATCGTTTATCGCTTTAACACAATGCTTGATGTAAACCAACTCCACTAATCAAAAAAAAAAACTTGTCTTTTAGCAGAATAAATTCCCACCCATTTTGAATTTTTTTTGGTATATATATATATATATTGGTCAGAAGTTGAATCATCCACTAGCTCCAAACGCAAATTTTGTAATAATATTATAGAACCGGACTAAGCTTTCCGGTTTAAGAAAGAAAAAAAACATCCTCGGTTTAAATAAGCGAGAAGCACGCGCGAAATAAGCGCGTTGGGGAAAACATAAACAAAATAAAAAAGTAAAAAGATTCAATGTAAGAAGACTTTTCAGAGAGAGACCAAACAACCCATTGTCCGATCAACACCGATCTACTTCACCAGACATGTGCTCACACGTGTCTCTTTCAACTCCGATTCGAACTTTTCTTCGACTCTAGTAGTCTTATGTTTACTAGAAGAACTTAGTTTTAATCGAGTGTAGTAAGTAAGTGAGAGATGAAGGGAGAAGGTAAAGTGTTCTTCTTGAAGTCTCGCATGAAATGGATTGGTCTCGTCGGTCTCGTCTTGTCTGCTCTCTCTCTCCTCGTCCACTTTCTTCTCGCCGGATTCACTGATGACTCCATCTCCGATTACTCCATCCCTGTCACTCTCTTCTCCTGGAGACCCGTCTTCGATAATCCTAGATTCAACCGACATGTAACACTCTCTCTCTCTCTCTCTCTCTCTCTCTCTCTCTCTCTCTCTCTCTCTCAACACTCTGTTTCTTTTGATCTGTTTTTCTCAAGTGTGGATCTCCATTGTTGATTTAAAAGAGAGAATCTTTATTAATTTTTCTCAAGTGGGGCCATTCTTCGTTTTTTTTCACTGGAAACTCAAACATCTTCTTTCCAAAGATAATATAGAAATCGTTTTTATGTTTTGCTTTCCTTAAAAAAGTTGCAACCTTTGTGTTTGTAGCAATAATAATAACTCTCTATTGCCTTTCTTGGTTTTGAATGTTTTTTTTTTTGTTTAGACATTGGACAAATATTAGCTTATTTATGTCTACTCTTGTGTTGTTTAGCTTTTTGATCTTGGAACTTCCTTTTTCATGTATGTTGCTTGCAGACTCCACTGTACAGAAGACTCTGGGGTCCAACGAGGCATGTGGAGTCATTACTTCCCTATCCTATTCCAAGAGGTTACCATTCAGGTTTGCTTTTTTTTTTTTAGCTAAATCCATGTTTCCCTTCCTACATTGTCTGATCTGGAACTGAATCTTTGAGATTGTGTTCTTTTGGGGTTTAAGTATCTCACTGTGTTTATTTTTGGTGGTAACAGATCCACCGGCAAGGACAAACGGTTTTGTTTTCGTTAGAATACAAGGTGGTTTCCATGAGATTAGAAACTCGGTAAGAACAAGAAAGATTCATATCATCTTGACACTTCTCATGGATTTTAACTTTTTGGTCATGTTCTGTAGATTCCTGACGTTGTAGCTGTTTCACGGCTACTTAATGCTACTCTGGTTATCCCTGAGATCCAATCAACAACCAGCAGCAAAGGGATTAGGTTCGGACTTGAAATCACTATGATTGATTGATTTAGTTCTTTGCTCTAGTTTTCGTTGTTGATACATTTGTTGCTTAACGAGCAGCTCACAGTTTAAGAGCTTTGCATATCTATACAATGAAGAGCACTTCATGACTTCTCTTGCAAATGACGTTAGAGTTGTTAAAACTCTCCCCAAGAATCTCAAATGGGCTAGAAGAAAGAAACAGATCCCTTCCTTTAAAGTCTCTTACGGATCTTCTCCTTATTACTACTTACACCATGTTCTCCCTGTTCTCATTAAACACTCTGTCGTTGAACTAGTTGTCCCTAACGGTGGATGCTTACAAGTAACAAAAAAAAAAAAACTCCCATCTTCTAAACAATTACTTCTCTACAGTATTAATCATTGATTGATTTGTTATGTAGGCTATACTTCCTACTGATCTTGAAGAGTATCAGAGGCTGCGGTGTAGAGTTGCTTTCCAGGCCTTGCAGTTTAGGAAAGAGGTTCAAGAACTTTCCACCAAAGTATTGCAAAGACTGAGACCTTTGGGAAGACCTTTCATCGCCTATGATCCAGGGATGACAAGAGAAGCTTTGGCTTATCATGGCTGTGCTGAACTTTTCCAGGTACTTTGATGTTTTATGTACAGTTTGGGCTCTTCATAGTATGTTGCAACTTACATGTCGCTACGTAAAGGATGTTCATACTGAGCTGATTCAACATAAACGAGCTTGGATGATTAAACGTGGGATCGTCAAAGGGAAACTCTCTGTAGACTCAGCTGAGCAACGCCTCCAAGGCTTATGTCCTTTGATGCCAGAAGAAGTAAGCAAGAAAAGTATTAAGTTATTTAATAAATCCAAAAAAGTATTTAAGTATTGAATGCTTTTGGACCTCTCTTTCACTCTCTCAGGTTGGTATTCTCCTACGAGCTTATGGATACTCATGGGACACAATCATATACGTAGCCGGAGGAGAGGTCTTTGGCGGGCAGAGAACGTTGATTCCGTTACACGGCATGTTTGAGAATGTAGTTGACAGGACTTCTCTTAGTACTGGATGGGAGCTTGCTAAAATGTATGGTCGTGAGTCGAAACATAAAGACATCAGACCAAAAGCACCTCCTTCGGTGGAGGAAGAAACCAAACATGACTCGTCGAAGAGCGTAAGACAAAGGCCTCAGCCTCTTCCTCCTCCACCAGCTAGACCAAAGTACTACAACATTGAAGGTTGGTGGGGTTGGGTGGCTGAGAGTGACAATGAGCCTGAGAACACGGTTATTGAGCTGAGAACCAATGCTCACAAGCTGTTGTGGGAAGCGATTGATTACGTTGTGAGCGTTGAAGCTGATGTGTTCATCCCTGGTTTTGATCGTGATGGGAAAGGACATCCGAGTTTTGCTAGTTTGGTGATGGGTCATAGGCTTTATCAGTCTGCTTCTGCTAAGACATTTAGACCAGACAGGTGATGTAATGAATGTTTATCATACTTATAGATTATGTTTTAGTGATTTTAACGTTTTGATTATTATGCTTGCAGGAAACAAACTGCAATGCTTTTGGAAGAGATAAGAGACCATATGTATGAGGCGAATCAGACTTGGATAACATCTGTTAGGAAGCTTCTCAAGAGAAGTATACTTGAGGGTCTAGTGGAATCTTCTAAAAGATCAAAAGCCTTTAGTTTTCTTTCGCATCCTGTACCTGAATGTTCTTGCATTAAGCGGGAACATAGAGTTATAAACGTCTCACTGGTTGAAGCGGATCTTGGGGTGACACACCGTTGTCCGCAAGGGATGGATGGTGTTGTTAAAAGATCAAAGGATAATAATAAGAATGCAGAGAGAGAAGAGGATCTTGATGAAGAGGACTTGTCTTCTTCAGGGTTGTTCTTTGGTCACAAGGGAAGTGGAGGGAGCAGTAATAGTAACAATGAGACTGTAAATTCTGAAGCTAACAACAAAGAGGAAGGGCAGCTTGAAGATCAAGAAGAGCTTGAGGGTGGTGAAAGATAAGAAGCTCGAGAACTTGAATTGGTTTTTTGATTGAAAATGCAATAGCTTGTTAGACAAACGAGCAAGTCCTAGGTACACCACCAAGTAGATCTAACTAGGAAAGCTCACTTCTTGGGTTGCAGTATTTTCCATCTTTTCTCAAAATTAGTTTGTAGCCACTGGTTATTAGGTTGGTGTATTAGAAGAGACATCTTTTTTGGTGATCAATTTTACAACAGTTCAGTGTGTGTTTAAGTGACTTCTATGAACATAGTTCTACTGTAACATGATCTCAGAGGCAAAGTTGGATGGTTCAACTCTATACCATTGTCGTCACTGTGGAATACTGCAAGTGTGTACATGAGTAACAGAGAGCTGAATCTGTCATAAAACACTCAATTCTTGTAAGATCTCATGAAACTCTGATACAAATACAAAACGAGTATGCGTAAAAACAATAACCAAACCGCAAAATACAAAGCGAGGCCCTTTGCAAACCAATAACCATAATCATAACCAAAAAACAATGCTAGAAACAGAAAGCAAGACTAATCATACAGTGGATCGTTTTTATGGAGGAGGGTACTGTTTTATATACACATTGTACCTTGGTGAATCTTTGTAAAGTCTGGGAACGAATGTTTCCCAGAGACTTATGCTAAATACCCTCTCGTTTTTTGTCTTCCTCGGAGCAACCGCAAACTTCAAATTCGACTCTCATAGATATTTATTTCTTCATCCTTAACGTAAAAGGCAATAGGATGATTTCACATGGTTATGCCAGGCCGCAACGTTTTGCCCGTCTACCGTGACCCAGTCCACAACAGTTGCAGCAGGTTGTTCGTACCATTCGTCCAGCTGCATTCAAATACCAACATAATGCTGTTTATTACCCCATTCATTCCTTAGTGTGTTTAAACTATATTTATTTTGTAGTAACCATGTCCAAATCACTAGGAACCACCCAGCACCTTATGTCATAGAGCAAGAATGGCTTAATCGATGGGGGTAAGAGAATAGTATCATAATAATAATAACAGTGAGCTTAATATAGTGAAAGGAGTTAGTTGCCTACCAAACCCCACACGTGTTTGCAGTGCTCCAAGGAAGCTTGAGCATCCAAGACCGCAGTCTTGAGCTCAGGCAACCATTTCTCTGTTATTGTATTATCTTGTTCCGTGGCAAGATCTAAGCAATGCTTAGTTGTCCTGCACATTGTATTCTCGCATAAAGAATAGATCAAGCAGAAAAGTAACGGTGCATCATCCGCACGATAGAAGCAGGACTTACCTTTCATATTCTTGCTGGGCATGGTAAGCATGACTTAATAGAGCACGACCACTTTCAACTAAATCTTGACGTATATCCACCAAGTTTATAGCCTTTGCTAAATCTTCCAACACACATGCCTCAGAGCCACGGAGCCTCAAGCAGAACTCAAGAGACTCTAATACTGATGCCAAACTTGCGTCTGAACCCTCCACACCTTTATATATGGCAAGAAAATTGGTTACAGAAAACTCTACTTGTAAAGCCGCAACATGCATGTCCTACAGATGCTTGAGTTTTTCATGCAATCTTTTACATTATTGCACTACATCTCATTAAATCCACAACACGAGAACAATGCAGGTAAAGGGATAAGATACAGCCATTTAAGTAGGTAGTGAATAATAAGACCATCTCCAATGTATTTTGCTATTTTCACCTCTAAAATAGAGAAACTCTATAATAGAGGTGGGTATGCTCCAATGTATTTCTCTAAAATAGCAATCTCTATTTTGTAGAGTAAAAAATAGAGGAAAGCTATTTCTTCCTCTATAAATAGAGGAAAATATAGAAATCTCTATTATAGAAGAAGAAATATAGGTGGGTTGGAGCATTTTCACCTCTAAATGCTATTTTAGAGGTGAAAATAGCAATGGGTTGGAGATGCTTTTTCACACCTTGAATTTTGGCCATCAAAATCATTTTTGCAAGGGATTCGCTATTCAGTGTCTGCAAAAGGGGGAAAAAGAGACTCACCCGCAGGATATTGCAGGGCAGCGGAAATGCGGCATATAGAAGGAATTGCGGATGGATCTCTTGCACCAGCTCTTGCAGTCAACAAAGCAGCATTCTTCTCAGCTGAGGCAACAGCTTCAGGTCCTGTTGACCCATTAGCCCCCATAGACTCCAGAAGGGCCTGATTAAGAAACAGAGAGATAGATATGAACTTGATGGTAGCAGTAACATTCACGTTTGCTAAAATAAAACAGCATGGAACCTAGTTATAACCATTCCACAACAGCAATGAAACAAACAAAAACCAAATGAACAAACAAAAACCATGAATTGATCAATTTACACTATGCTTCATTAATATAAAAATCGCAGTTGAAAGAATCCTTGTATAGGTAACCACCATTTTCAATTTGTAACTTTCAGTTCATCCAAATAATATCTCTCTGGTTCTGTGTGATATATGTCTTATAGATTGTTATCCCACAGACGCGGGGAGAAAGTACAGACCTGCGGAGTTGCTGGAAGCATATAGAGGGTGTTATCAGGACTTTGGAAGAAAGCAGATACTTCTTTCTCAATGAAATCTTTAGCATTCTTCGAAATGTCTGCAACAACCTCACTAGCTGGAATAATAGTGGCCATTGCGTATTCCCTTGCCGCTAGTGGCTGCTGACTCCAGAACGCAGCAGCATCCTGAGCCAAAATCGGTTCATCACAAAGAGTTGTTAAGCCAATCGCAATTAACATGTTTACACTTCAATAACAATATTAACTTGAATATTACCATGTTGGCCTTGAGAAGAGTAGTATATATGGTTTCAAGTTCGGATCTGCGAGCATCGAATTCTTCAATTTTCTTCCACTTCTGTTTTAAGGAATGTTCAGCTTCTTTTCTTTCAGCGGATAATTTATTTAGTCGTTGTATTTCAGATATCAATGTATTTAAGCTAGCCCTCAAACCAGCAGCTTCTCGTTCCTTGCCCCATACATCCAACTGCCAAGAATATATAATTAACTCCGGTGTTGCTAAACATAAGAGTATCAGTTGCACAACCATTAATGACAAAGGTAAGGTGGAGAGAACGTCTCTTAGAGAACTGGAAGAAGATGCATATATTGATTAACTCAAATCACAGGAAGTTGGAAACCAAGGAGTATCTGGCATTTACCTCCAATTGCCTAAGATTTTTAACATTCTGTGACGTTCCTCCACCAAGTGAATGTGAAGAAACTGCGTCAGCGTTTCCATGCAAACGGTTTTTAAGTTTCTGACATAAAACCCGAGCTTCTGCGGCCTTGTTTAGTGCATCTTCAGTTCCCAAAAATTGTTGCACATGTGCTTTCTGAATACAAGCATGATTGCAAGATGAGATAAATGGATTATACAGTGTAACAATATTTAAATGCATCGGCTGGCCAAAAACCAACCCAATAGCCATTGCTGAACAAAAAGCCTGAAATATTCTTTCTACACGTTATATGCTGAAAATATCTAGAAAGAAACAAAAAGGAATCAGATAAGGAGAGCAACCTGCCGTTCAAGGAGCTGGTTGTTTGATCCTTTGGAATTAGTATCTGTGGGTATCTTCCCATTACCATTAAACTGATAACTTAATGGCGAGCTTACATCAGAAGAAGAAATCTCCATTACCCTGTTGTTTTCGTACTTATACCTGTAGAATAGGTTGATATCAAATAGCTTTCATCAGCTAATCAATACACTGGAACATGACTTTCAGAGGGTACATATATTTCATTCTGTAAAAGCAGCCCATGAACAGCCTAATGAAAGTTAGCTGCAAACGACTAAGACTAAGTAACTATCACTTTGCATAATAAGTTGCACCATCTCCTCAGCATTTTAAAAAAAAAATCAGTATAAATAGCAAGCAAGGTGCCTTCCAGTGAATCAAACCCAGCTAAAACAGAATTGAGAAGACGCATAGTAAGGGAAAAAGAAAGGCACCTCAATGTTTCAGCATCAGCTCTGATATCAACCTTCTCAATCTCCTTGGATATAAGGGTCTTAAGGCGCAAAGTGTGTGCAGCAATAGCCTGAAGGAGTAGAGGAGGACTACTCAGACAGTTCACTATAACACCTCTCATCTCATCAGATATCTCTCCATCATATTCAAAACTCAGCTTGGCAGTCTCCACCTCAGGATGCGAATGGATCCCGCTTCCTTCGTAAGCAGGGAAAGAGCTACATATCCTGTCAACCATGTGCGACGCAAGCCACTCGCAAGCTCTCCTGATACTCCGCTCCCGCGTCGTTTCCACGAGAATGACATCATCCGCCTGCGACTTACTACTCCCTCTCACGGAGGAATAAACAGCTTCCCTCTCACCGTTACCGCTGAGCTTGCTCGACAAATCACTCGCACAATCCAAACTCGACCTCTGCGCATTCCTCGCTTGATTAACATAAACTTGCAACCTTTTGTGATACTCCGCAAATATCCTCGCTGCTTCGTCACATTGCTGATCATAACCTTCCAGCATCACTTGCTTATGCCTAACAAAAAAAATAAAAATAAAAAAAAAACAAACATGAATAATAATACTTCAGACAATGGATATGACCATTGAGACGGACTGCTCGGATTTAGTGGATATGACCACAAATCCAATGGATTGGCCAATGTTCGCGACAGAGATCGAGATCTTCCCGAGACTTTAAGAGGATTTCGAGGATGTGAGGCTGTCTCATATTCCTCGAACCCGGAATACCCGAGCTGATGCCTTAGCAAAAGACGCAAGGACTCGAGGCCATATTTTTTTCCACATAGATCAGACCCGGGCAGACAGACCCGGGCAGACGGACATACTCGACCGATTGACCAACAGTTGATCTAGACTAGAAGGATAGCTGACAAAAAAAAAAAGAATAATAATAACTTCAGACAAAAAAACAGAACCTGTAATTAGCTCTCTCATCAAGCATCCTCTTCCTCTCAGCTTCCTCCCTCGAAACCTCAAGCATCCGAGCTTTAACCTCCTTCCTCTGCCTCCTCACAACGTTCCTCAACCTCTCCACCTCCTTCGCAGCCACCTCTCTCTCACGCAACGCAGCCTCTCTGCTCTCACTCTCACTCTCCCCACCAAAGCCCTTCTCTTTCCTCCTCCCTTTACCCTTACTCTCCGGATTAGCAACACCACCTCCACCGCCATGGACCGTGATGTTACGCCTAATGCTCTCGACAGTCTTCTCGGACTTGGCTCGGTTCATCAGAAAACTCCAAACGGGGATCATGTTCCCTCTGCAAATCTTCCTGATTGCGTCGACGGACGGCACGTGGGACTTGCTCCGGTAACCCATCTCCTTCTGGAGCCATTCCAGTATGGCTTCTGGGGTTGGAGCTGAGCTCGATGCGCTCTGCATTTTTTTTTTTTTTTTGATTGTGTTAAAGGAGGAGACTTTTTAGGTTTCGACGAGTGTTGGCATTTGGAAGGGGAGTGCGATGTTAGGGTTTTTTGAAATCGTCTGCGATTGATTTGAGATAGATAGAGAGAGAGGGGACGAACAGATCTGGGAACGATAGAGAGAGAGATTTCGAAAAATGGTATCTCTCACTCTGTGTTCTCCAGATTTGAATTGAAAACGAGTCCGGGGCCTATGCCGGGTCCAGGTTCGGGTCAAACCGTTAATCGATTGAGATGTTGATAGCGCGAAACAAAATTATGGGGTTAAGTTTTAAGTTTCGAAATAAATGCAGGGGTTTACTGAGAAATTCTATTTCCTGCGGGGTTGGTGGTATCGTTCAAGTGGGTTCAACTGCACTGCCCTGCGGTTTCAAGAGTTACAAAACATATACTGTACATATATGGTATATGTATAGACTTTTAAAATAAAAATAAAAGATTAACAAAATTATCTACGTGATGGTTAAAATTCTGAGCTAATTACCAAATCAAACATTGTAAAAAGAAACTTTCTAACAGTAAAGAACTCCACTATCCCTAAATTCATGGCACGATTCAAACTGTTTGGTATCCTATATAATTATCAATTAACAAATTACCTTTTGTATGTGTTTTTTCTTTTTTTCTTTATCGTTTTTTATCTCTTCATCATTTTTCTTTGGGTTTTGACTGCAACAGCAACAAAGATCGAAATAATTGTATGACTATTTTTTATTCAGATTTATTTTCTCTGCTTCTCAGAGTAATACTATCTATCCTTTTTGTATAACTTACCTTGAAGTTTCCTTTATATAGATTATCCGTAGATAGATGAAGGGACAACAAGATTGCACAAATTTGAAAATTAGATAGTGGAAATACTCAGGTATATATTTTCTACATTTTTCTTTCACTTAGCATGGGAAGCTTTAATATTACTGAAACTTTTTCTGTTAGTTTTTTGACATTGTGGATATAGGGTAAAAAAAGACTAACTCATCTTGGCATAAAGAACTTGAAGATGGTATACAAAGAGTCATGTCTGGACGAGATTAAGGTAATATTGTTAATAGAGGTGTTTTTACTTATTGCTAATAGAGATATTTAGCTTATTGTCGCTATAAGTTGATATAGTTCCCTAAATATATTATCCACAATATATGTTTTTGCAAGTACAAATTAATAGTCTTCAATATATTTTGGTATTCAGGAATAGTGTTAGTACATTTTTAACCAAGAAACGTAATACTAATACATATTTTTTTTTACCCGTACGTAGTACGGGCCCAAATACTAGTTACTATTAACAGTGGTACAGTGCGGAACGGTTGAAAGCATTCGAAGCCATGAAATGCTGATGATTAACGACATGAATTCTTAAGTTTTATCGTTAAAAAATAATAAAAACTCTTTCAAAAAAAAAATAAAAAGAAACAAAAGAAGAATTCTTAAGTTTAAAATGGAGGAATAACACTTAAGAATCAGACGATTAGAATATCTATATACAAAAAGTTTTTGGAAACTTACACAATTTTCAAAATACTGAACAAAATTTCGGCAATTTTCATAAGAGTATTGCACAATTGTTGTTTGTAACACATACAATATATACTGTATTGTTTCGATATGTTTTTCTTTTGAAACAAAACCTAACTTGTTTCATATGTTTGCTGAAACTTTGACAAGTTTTTGGAAAAATTTCTCAAAATTCTTGGAATTTTACATGTTTATCAAAATTTTCATATATAAACTTTAAATTGTAAAAACTGAATCTAACCTCGTCATCTTATATTCTAATTGCTATTGCTATTTTAATTTTTTTCAAAACTTGAAAAAAATAAAAAATAAAAAAATAAATAATTTTTTAAAAAACTTGTAAACTTGCACACACAAAAAAAACCACACCGGATGATTTAGTGGTAAGGGAAACATGGAAAGATCCGCATTCGAATTAAGCCCATGATACTAAATCTATATGGCCACCTAGATATGAGATCATGTTTTAAGCCTTATTTGAATATCTGAATTGAGCACCACCCTTTAAAAATTATTCTAGACTTCTCTATGAGTTTTTTTTTCCGTCAATGGATTTGAATTATTAAAATGAACCAAGCCCAAACGGATCAAAGTCCGGTTACAACACAACCATACAAAAGCCCACAGAAACACCGGGCTAACTACAAAAAAGCCCGCAGGCCAAACAGATTACAACTGTCTAAAGGCCCACCAACGTTACCCCATCACCAGGGTCCGGCACGTGCACCGACAGGAAAGCAGGAAGCAAAACGCGTGGATAGATTACTCTCTCTCTCTCTCTCTCTCTCTCTCTCTCTCTCTCTCTCTCTCTCTCTCTCTCTCTCTCTCTCTCTCTCTCTTCTCTCTCTCTCTCTCTCTCTCTCTCTCTCTCTCTCTCCCTCTCTCTCTCTCTCTCTCTTCTCTCTCTCTCTCTCTCTCTCTCTCTCTCTCTCTCTCTCTCTCTCTCTCTCTTCTCTCTCTCTCCTCTCTCTCTCTCTCTCTCTCTCTCTCTCTCTCTCTCTCTCTCTCTCTCTCTCCTCTCTCTCTCTCTCTCTCTCTCTCTCTCTCTCTCTCCTCTCTCTCTCTCTCTCTCTCCTCTCTCTCTCTCTCTCTCTCTCTCTCTCTCTCTCTCTTCTCTCTCTCTCTCTCTCTCTCTCTCTCTCTCTCTCTCTCTCTCTTCTCTCTCTCTCTCTCTCTCTCTCTCTCTCTCTCTCTCTCTCTCTCTCTCTCTCTCTCTCTTCTCTCTCTCTCTCTCTCTCTCTCTCTCTTCTCTCTCTCTCTCTCTCTCTCTCTCTCTCTCTCTCTCTCTCTCTCTCTCTCTCTCTCTCCTCTCTCTCTCTCTCCTCTCTCTCTCTCTCTCTCTCTCTCTCTCTCTCTCTCTCTCTCTCTCTCTCTCTCTCTCTCTCTCTCTCTCTCTCTCTCTCTTCTCTCTCTCTCTCTCTCTCTCTCTCTCTCTCTCTCTCTCTCTCTCTCTCTCTTCTCTCTCTCTCTCTCTCTCTCTCTCTCTCTCTCTCTCTCTCTCTCTCTCTCTCTCTCTCTCTCTCTCTCTCTCTCTCTCTCTCTCTCTCTCTCTCTCTTCTCTCTCTCTCTCTCTCTCTCTCTCTCTCTCTTCTCTCTCTCTCTCTCTCTCTCTCTCTCTCTCTCTCTCTCTCTCTCTCTCTCTCTCTTCTCTCTCTCTCTCTCTCTCTCTCTCTCTCTCTCTCTCTCTCTCTCTCTCTCTCTCTCTCTCTCTCTCTCTCTCTCTTCTCTCTCTCTCTCTCTCTCCTCTCTCTCTCTCTCTCTCTCTCTCTCTCTCTCTCTCTCTCTCTCTCTCTCTCTCTCTCTCTCCTCTCTCTCTCTCTCTCTCTCTCTCTCTCTCTCTCTCTCTCTCTCTCTCTCTCTCTCTCTCTTCTCTCTCTCTCTCTCTCTCTCTCTCTCTCTCCTCTCTCTCTCTCTCTCTCTCTCTCTCCAAACGCTAGACTTCTCTATGAGTTTAGATATCCAAGATTTTTTAAAAAAAATATCTACTTTCTGAATCTTAACATACGTCTTTCTCTTTTGGTTCTTGTTTCTATTTTAATATTTTCATTGTTTTTTTTGAAAATGCATTTCAACATTTTTAACACAAAGAATGTCAAATAGAATTTTAATGTAAATTATTTACTTTTAATTCAATATTAATTGCAAATTTTATTAAGTCTGATAAATAATTTTTTTTGTATTAAATCTGATAAATAATTTTATTATCTCAAATACTAGATAATATTAATAAAAGCATAAAGGGTATATAGTATAATCCACTGATTTTTTTACAAAATTTTGACAAAGATATGACATAATGGTTTTTGTATCGTCATTTTGTTCACGAACCCCAACTCGCAAATTAATATAGCATGTTAATCACACAAATAAATTTACAAAATGTAAGCTACAATCATTAAATAAAATATACAAAATCACATTCGAGATACAATTTTAATAAATTCGTTTCGAAGTTTCAAACTTTAGGACATCTTACTTATGCTGGTTATTACAATGCCAGAACCGAAAATATTTCCTGATAGGTTTGGTTCTATTAATTAAACAGAGAAATTATAACAAACCAAGATGGCCTTTCGACCTCTATTCTCCAGTGAGCCGGGGCATCCAATGCGGCAATGTTGTATTCGTTGGTCGAATTATTAGAGTTCCACCATCTACTTCTCCAACTTCATTCCTTTGCGAGATGTTCCTACAAGTGACAGTAATTCATTCCATATTAGTATTCAATATCAACACATTCCAATGGTAATTTCATATATGTGTACGTAGCCAAGTAAAATCAATATATATAAATCTGAAAATTTTAAGTACCTAAGAGGTAAAGGAGGATTTGGAGATATAGGTCCGGGCAACGGGTGCGGTGGCTCACATGGTGGCGTTGCCAATGGGGCTAACCCTTGGCTGAGGTTTTGAGTCTCAATGTCTTCTCTTTGATCAACCTGCCAAGTTCGACACTAGTTATAGTAATTTCGTTTTGTATTTTTTTAGCATTCCAACATAAAATTCACATTAGATATATAGAATGGAAACCACTTATATATGTAATAAAAGATTATGACATCCGTTTCACCTTCTTTGTTAGCTGTTTCTTCAGTTCTTTGAGTTCCTTCTCCTATGCCAGCAAAAGAATATCGCACAGAGTTATATGAATTAAATTCGTTGGAGCTCAAGTGATCTAGATCTTAAATCTGGATTTGTGTTTCTTATATACAGTCCAAGCATTATGATTTGTTCAAACCAAATAGCCAAGAAAATACCGACAGGTACTCAAAGATGATTGCAAGGTACAAACCGATCGATAACAAAGACTAATTGTCTGTAAACCAGTATGTTACCTTTTTCTGGAGCTGCGCTATGGACTCTACCATGAGCTGGTTCTGTGCTCCCAAACCAAAACAAAGCTACATGATTAGAAATAGTATATCTATATTTCTGTGTATCTAAATGCATTCACATGTACACCGAACATTATTAGACGCACTTTTGTACAAATGATCCCTGCATACAAAATGAAAGATAATGTTTTTATGGATATACATAAATAACCTTTCTTGAGCGAGTTCTCTTCAGGAAGTATCAAGTTGCACTTCCAGACCCTGGAGCTCTCTGATACTTAGAGCATCTACCTCTTCTCCTTTTAAGTGCCTTGTTATGTGAAGTAAACAAATTAATAAATGAAGATACACTTTTATTATATTGGATAATATTAGAAACATGTGTAATTGATCTATGGATGAACCTTAGGTAAATTAAAAAAAAAAAATCTAACCTTAAGCTTCTTTGCATAGCATCAATCATCCTCAAGAGCTTCGAACATTCTGTTGAGCACTCACCCTACAAACAACAACAATAATTAGTCAAAAATAGTTACCCAAATTTGGCATGAACAGTTGTTCATCATTCATATATGCAATACTTATCTAACAAAAAAAATGTAGTATATGTTGATGTGCTTAAAACCTGTGAATCCAAACTTGGTGTAGGAATATTTTGACTGGCGAATGAACATCTCTCATATCGATCAAGAATGCTTTCCATGCTAACATCGTTTAATTAAACTTGAATGAATACAGCATACTGAACATAATGAATAATTATTTTTTTACTTTAGTGTGTATATATATACATTTCTATCACGCATATAATGTTTAGTGCTATATATTGAGAACATTCATATCTTCATTTCCATACATTTTAAATACTATATATTTATAGATTTAGTACATGATATTTATATTCGTCGAAGCGCCCTACTAATTTGAAAAGAGCACATGACCTTCAGTAAATGATTTCTCACAAACCTACTGTGGGTGAAGACTCAAAACCTAGGCATAAGTGACTAAGTAGCCTACACGCAGAGTTTAATCAAAGTGAAATCAAACGAGTTTAGTATGTCCTTTCTTATACTCAATACAACTGTACCACACACGGGATTTTATCACTATTTTACAGTATTCCTTAGACTAAAACAATAACTAAATTAAACTTCAAAAAATTTCTTACAACATTTTTGCAAGAATACTTATTTTTGGACATACTACTTAATGCTTAGAAGCTAGAAAAGTAACATCATCGGGGTATATACATTTTCATCATGTGAAGATCGAGGTTAGTCCTAGGTTGAACCAAGAAAAAGACAAAGCAAGGCACAAAGCTCCATGACAAAGGCTTGTCATGCTTCCAACAACATTTCACTGTATATCTTAAAGGTTTATCATATAACACAGTACCACATAATGAAATCTACTTTCATGTTACTATTAGTACAATCATGACTGAAGCACACGCTATTTATAGTAGATTTGGTTTCTCTATTTAGTAATTTTGGTGTACATTTAGATACTTTCAGTAAGAAATTCATCCCTATTGCACCAAATTTTATAAATATGTTCTTCCTATATTTAGTAGGATTACTTCTTTTTCTGGCAGTTAATTTACACTAATGAATGATAGCGTTTATCAAAAGATGAGATCTATTATAATTTACATGAACCTAGGACATTGGGATAATTTGAAAGGTGTCATCATAATACGTCTCTTCGTATTTTATTTTATTCTATTTTCGTGTTCGCTTGGACTACCATTCTAATTTGAGCTTAGCTAGATTATGCCAGTGCCAGATTGATTCAAAAAAAGACTTGCAATTTTACAATTCTGTTCATTTTTATATTGAATTTCTGATAAAATAACGACAACAAATTTAAATTTTCTTATGTTGTTAATTAGTGCCAAATGTTAAGTTAAAAGTTCAAACCCTTTTGTATTCATTACTGAAAGAAAAAAAAACATCAACCTAACGCAGGAAACCAAAAACTTCAATATAACGCACAAAACCCAGTAAAAAACTTCAATCTGACATGATCCTAATAGCCAAAGTAATCTACCTTTAAACATTGGATCTTCTCATTGGTCCAAATTAACCCTACAGGTGTGAACTAAAAAAAACTATTTTTAGATTTTAAATCAAATTTGCTCTTCAGCCTTATTTTTCCTATAAAATCTAATTTTCCGTAAGGTTGAAGAACAAAAACTCACACGTGAATTAATAGAAGTAAACTTATTTTTGTTTGAAGTTAGCACATAGAAGTAAACTTATTTTTTCCTATAAAATCTAATTTTCCGTAAGGTTGAAGAACTCCATGTTCTCAAACTTATGGTTTAATCACAAAAGCAAAATTATCTACTCACTTCTGTTAGTTGATTTATATAGGATACATAATATCTCACTTTTATATGTTCTTACCTAACTTAGAGATGCAAAAACTAATTAAGCAGATATAAACTCATCTATTTCAAGTTATCTCAGCCAAAGTTCAAATCAATCTCCACTAGCTAGAACCTACCACTTGCCTCAGTCTGTCAAAACATGACATATAAGCTGATATATATGTAGATAGATAAGAATATATATGCGGTCTTAAAAAGTAACCAGATAGTAAAATAAGGTTCGAAGTAAATTAATTAGTCGAGGAAGAAATTCGAACCTGGAACCAGCAGAGTACTCAAAGAGCTTGCCTTTTGGGGAGAAGACAATCAAAGCAACATCAGCATCACATAACACTGAGATCTCTTGAACTTTCTTCACCAAACCCGTTCTTCGCTTTGAAAATGTCACTTGTCTCCTTATCTTATTCTCGATCCGCCTTAACTGAACCCTTCCCCTTCCCATTTCTTCAAAAACTTCCTCAAGAAACCAAAAAAGTTAAAAGAAATAAGAAGGCCAAAAACCCTAGATTCTCTCTTATAAAGAAGAAAAGTAGAGATAGATAAAAAAAGTTACGCAAGGGGTTTATGTAAGTTTACATAAACATGGTGTATCAAAGGCATCTGAAGGAGAAAAAAAAAAAGAGAAAGTATCAAATGATACAATTAGGGAAAGTGGAAGCACAAAAATTTTCTATATGTTGTGGCCGTCCGAAATAGTCTTCGCTATTATTATTAGTTAATGGAATAATTCTTTAACTAAAATTTCTGGTTTTAATCGTACGGAGTTTGGCTAGTTCTAATTCAATATAAAACCTATAATTATCAAGATCAAAGTTCTATCAACAAATGCTGCGAATTCATTGGATCTTTTGACCATATGGTATAAAATATATGAATGGTGGATAAGAAGATACAAATAAAAAATATTAATAAATAACTTGACCTATCGCAATGTTAACCTCCACATGACAAAGAATCATTTGCGTTAACGACAAAATTTACAGTCCCTTAAATGGAATAAAAAGAGAAGATTTAATACATATATGAGAAGATCAACTAACAACTTACAAATATTTTGTTCAGAATGGTTTGCGTTATATTTACACAATTATATTTCATAATATAATATAGAAGTTTGTGAATGACAAAGACAATCTCCAGTCCACCTCTGTGTTCATTTTTATATTTTCTTAGAAATAGAAAACATATTATAAAAGTGGATTTTTTCTAATGCATGTATCTATAATAGAAGTTTTTTATTTAAAAAAGAAGTAAAAGTAGCATTACTCTATATTTTTCTATTCAAATAAAGAAAATATATTATAAAAACGTACATTAGAAGTGTTCTAAGAACATTTTCTTTTAGTTCAGTTGCACAACTACACTTCTTTAAAATAGGATAGCCTCAATTTGTCGTGAAATTAACTGCAAGAAACATATCCAAATTAAATCAAACATAAAAACCAAAAACTAATTCTTTTGGGACATGTCTATTCTTCTAATGAGAATTAATTTAAATGTACGGATTTCTGGATCAATAATTTTTAGTCATTAAAATAAATAAGGTAAAAATGTTCTATAACGATGCAATATACTAACCATACAAATAAATATGTTAGCATATATATAGCAAAGTTGCATGTATGTATACATGCCTAAAATGGTAAAACCTAGAAGAATTATGTGAAGTAAATAAGTCTAAGACTATCTAGTGAATCTCATTAACCAAAAAATTAACCTGTCGAGTTCTTTTTCTTCTAAGTTTACTAGATTTTTATTGACTCAAAATGTTATTATTAACAACAACAAAAATTCTCAGCATAACCAGTTACAATAACTAATCATTACCTAAAAAACGGTTTTCTCCAAGGCAACACAAAAACTCTATTTTATTGTGATTTCAGATTAAAAATTTTCTAATCCAACAGTAAAAATCCCACTATTTTAATGGAACATTATAATAGTATACCGAATTATGGTTGTACTATTCACCACATTAAACACTATTTACGTATTTTTAATAAAATATATAATTAAGTAAATGAAAATAAGAAAATAAATACATATGAAATAGTAAATTAAGTATTTATGATAAAATATTATATATATTTAAATAATTTATTAATTATTATTATAATGTTAATAGTAAATAATTTATTTTTAAAAAATTCTTATTGTAGTGTATTTTTATGGAATATAATTATATAGTAATAATGATGTATATTTTAACACTAAATAACAAAAAAACTTGTAATTTAATAATACAATAGTATAAAATAGTGTTTAGTATGAAGTTTGGTGTTGTGATTGGAGAAGAGTATTATTTTAACATTGAAATTACACAAATATAGTGTGAATTTATACTAAAATAGTATTATGTGCTTGAGATGTCCCGAGTAAATCATGTAGATATATGGATATATTTGAAGGTAACTATTTGTGTGTTATTTCTAGAGGTTTACTTTATGAATGGACGCTAGTTTAAGTAATGGGTACAAATAAAAATTTTAACTCTAACCTAATTTAATAAATTAAATACATTCAAAAATATTTCCTGTATTTCATAATATAATAAGACGTTTTAGAATTTTATGATCTTTCAAAATATAAAATGTTTTCATATTTAATACAAATTTTAAGTATATGATGTTTTACTACTGATTATATTATACCAAATTGGGCTGATGTTGTTATCAGAGGCGGATGCATGTATGGCGCTACAGGGCCACGTACTGATTTTTATGTTTTCTTTAGAAATTTAAGTTAATTTATCAAATATCATTAGTTTAGTGAAGAAAACTGTAAAAATATCCCCATCAACAATTGTTTTTCTGTAGTTTTTAGATCCTCCTCTGGTTACAATCTTCGAAAATAACTTTGAACAGAAAATCTAAGAAGATTGATCGTCACATAGAAGGCCAAACGATGGTAATTGACATACCAAAATGTATATTTAGGCACGTACTTTTATATAGATGTATATGAATGCATGGGACAATATATACATGTACATGTAGCCAACCCCTTAGGAGTACATATGTTGTTGTTAAATATATAAATAAATGCGATTGCCTATGTCTATGTATATATATTCTGAACGTTGATCCATTCCAAATTAATAATATGTTAGTTTGGGTTAATGCGATTTAGTACTAGATTAGTAATAAAAACTTGAACGCGATAGACCTTTCAAGGGTCACATTCAGTTGTGGTCCATTGCACTAAAATATAATAACATTTACTCACTTTTTTCTTTTGAAAATTCATATATTAAGCGATGAATGTGTACCATTACCAATTGCCGAAAGATGGTGTACTATTACCAACTTATATATCAAAGATTATGGGGACCATGACGCATGAATTAGGCTTCCAAATTGTACTAAACCCTAATATTCAAATCTCACGCTGAGCTATCAAAGGTTGGGGACCATCCGATTTCGCGGTCCGAGTAGTAAACAATTTTAAAGATAACTTATTTTTCTTGTCAGACAAGAAAAGTAGAAAAATTTCTATCATAAAATACGAAATAGATGTGTTTTCATTAGTGGGATTATAAGACATGGTTACTAGGATGATGGATGACATGCTTCTCGGGAACAACTAGTGTATATATAATATACATATATATTTGAAGAATCAAGTAGATGTGGTACCACAAATGTAGGCCAAAGGGGAACTCTTACACGATGTTGCAATTTCGAAGACAAGTAGTTTGTATATTGCAAATTGACCCTTTGATGAGATTTAGGGACATAGCTTTTTTTATTCCCAATGTTCTTTAGTTCTTACATATAAGTTTTTTCATGATAAGTTTTTTTGTCAACTTTTTTCATGATAAGTTAATGTGCCCTAAATATTTTTTTTTGTAATGGAGTTCCTACCACAAGTATATAAATCTCTACTCTACTCTCACTAATCTACATATATTTGTAAAATGGGAGTTTAAATTAGCTATAAAGATCCAAGAACGAATTGTATTGTGCAATCTGAACCATAGTCCCACAACGTTGACTAATAACAATAAAATTTTGAGATTAATCTGATTTTTTATCTTATTATATGAAATAGTAGTTGGATAAAAACCTAGCCATCTATGTAAGAAAATAAATAGGAAACTTAGCAGGACTGAAAATATGTACTTAAACTCGTCAAACTGAAAGTGTTGAGAAAATACGAAACTGAACTTGAAAAAATAGAACTTAAAATTCAACTGAAATAAATAAATGCATTTAAGGTTTGTTTAGTAATTATGTGAATAAATAAATTATAATTTTTAAAATTCATATTTAAATTTTTCGAACTTTAATTTTTATTTTCTAAACAAAAGTTATTTTTTCCTAATACAAGGAGATTTACACTAGGAAAAATCGACATAACTACGGTATTGCCACGAAAAAATTTGTAAGTACATAAAAGTTATATTTTCACCTAATCATCCACATTTTTAAAAAATACGATAACAGAAAACCCATGGTTGAAATGTGGTTAAGATAGTCATGATCTAGTTTGGACATAAAACTTAGCTCTCTTGACACAATCTAGCCACAAAATAACAATTGCTATATCTAGCCACAAAATTTTCGCATTAATTCTACGGCCACAATTTAAAAGCCACACTTTTGCCACAAAATTTTGTGGCTATATTAGTTTCTTATATACCCTCGATCCTAAACTTTAAAATTTTAGTTATATATCCTAAATACTAAATTCAGTTTCCAAATATAATATTTTCAAACTTTAAATCAAATATTATTTCTATAAATTTCATTCTAAATCTTAAATCTGAACGCTAAACTACGTACCTCAAATTCTATATCCTAAATACAAACTCCAACTATGATATTTTTATACTTTCTCCAGTCTTAAACCTATGATTCTAAACTTAATCTTTTATGAGCCTAATCTGAAATCACATACTTAGTCTTAAACATAAACCTTAAACCACATTCTTTAAACCATATATCATAAACTTTAATCATTAATTTTTAAATAAAATATATTTCATATAATATATATATATATATATATATATATATATATATATATATATATATCAAACTATATACAACACTTCAAATTTTAAATGAACCACTTCAAAAACAAAATTAAACCACACATCATATATAAACCCCACACCTAATTTTCCAAACAAAAAAATCATAAACCTTAAATTTTATATTTTAAACTTATAATTATCAAAATTAAATCATAAACTACAAAACCATAACTATAATCCTAAATTATGAAAGCTAATTATTAATCTTAAATGTAAACCCCAGACATTATACTCCAAATCCTAAAGCATAAAAATTATACATCAATTATTTACAAATAAAATCTTAACCTAAATCTAATATCCAGTAGTCATAAGAAGTTATAATTTAAAAAAAATCATAAACCCTAAATCTTAACCTTATTTTCAAACATTTAAAATCATTTATACATGTTTTTTTGCTTTCAAAAATAGAGAGTTTGTTTCTTGTTAATTCATTTACAAGGGTGTAGTTTGGTATTCAAATTTATCCTTGAACTACTCTGCAATTTCAAAATGTGATGTAGTATTTAAAGATCGAATCCATAGAAACTCGATTCGAACAATAAATTTCAGTATTCTAATTAAGCTAGACAAGCAAATAGAAAGCAGTAAACATCAGTAAACTAAATGGTTTGTGAGATATGGAGAAAGGCACTAGACGTAGAGAAATTCACAAGAAATTAAAATTGTAGATCAAACAATTATCAGAGTTTATGAAGAACAATTTTAGAACTCAAATCAAATCAATCAACTTTTGTTGCAGAGATTACCTACGCCTAATTCCTAGCATCTCAAATCTCAAATATCTTTGCATATTAAATCAGGTCAGATAAGTTCACTAAATTCATAAATAGATCTCTTTGCATATAGGTTTTTTGGCTCATCATTGATTAATTCAGGAAATCAATATGCTTTCGCATTTACGAATTATCCTAAAGTCTAGATTTCAGGTTGTTAATCCATATCTTGCATTAAAAACAATCAAGATGAAGAATAAAGATAAACCTAACAATTCATTTTAGCAATTCACCAGTCCTTTAAAAACCCTGAATATAACTGGTGGTTTACTCAGATATGATCAATGAAATACGTATTAAAATAAATTGCATTAAGATAAGAGTAAGAAATACTTCATCAAATTTTTAAGAAGTTCTGACTTATCTCTCCAAAACATTGTAAAAGTAAAATAAAGCGTAGTCTAAATAATGCCTTAAAAATGTTTATACAGATCAAACACATTTGAGATTCTTTTGCAATGGTGAAGATTTTTGGTCTTTTGTAATTATTTGAAACTTCATTAAAACATGTCGGTTTATTTGGTCAGTGTGAGTGTCTACCGACACAGTTTATGGTGTCGATCAATACCAACCGAAAATACATTCTCCGACTTGATATTTCCAGCATCACTTCTTTTCATGATTTAAAGTTCTTTAGAATTTCTAAAATGCTTTAAAACGTATATAAATCTGCAAAAGCTCTAAAATGACTCGAAATATAAAATACAAACTCTAAAATAGAACTTATATCATGGTCAAAACCATAAAAACAATGATATATCATGGTTCGCCATTTTTAATCTTAAGTGTTGATAAGATTTTATCCAACATATCAGATTGATTTGGTTTTATTTTATGTTGTTTTTCATTCTTACCTCACCTCTCACGAACCCTATCTTTCTTATTCTCTGCTCTTCTTGTCCTAAGTTTTTTCTAGCCATGATTGTGGTCATATCTCTTTCCCTTGATTTTAAAATAACTTAACATATTCTTTTCAACAAAAAATCCTGGTTATTTACACAGACACAATTTTTGATGGGACAATTTGAAAAAATACCCTATTCATGATTTAAATTTTGAAAAATACTTTTAGCTTTTTCATTTTTTTAAACTATACTTTCTCGTTTGTAATAAGACATTTTTGTCCTAATTTTATTAGCAATTACAAATTCTTATAATTAATTTATTACATTGATTATTATTTTATATGATTATTCTTTTGTAAGGGTTTTATGTGATTTTTGTTGTTATGTCTTGATGAAGTTGTTATCATTTGGTGTTTTGTGGAAGAAAAAAATTTGGTTGAATCTTTTCATTTTAGCAGTTCATCATTTTCACATCATAAAAACAGATAATTCAAACATTTTAAGAATGGTAAGATACATGAAATTATTTGCAAGAGTTCTTATGTGTTCCATACAAACACACAGAGATTTTGTTTTAGAAGAATTTATCAGTAAGGAAAAAAATTGTAAGAAAGAGAGGAGAAATACATAAACACACTGTTTGACTCTAAAGAAATTTGTTTGGATTATTTCATGTGTATATATGTATATAAAAACAAGAAAAAAGTCACAAGATTAGAGTAAAAGATGTTTAGTGATTCAGTTAAGTGTTCAACAATTTTTGTTTTTAAAAATGTTATTTTCTAAGAATAAGGATCTGGTTGATCATCAAGTAGTTAGTGGAGTTATTTTTCTATTTTATGTTAAGAGTATTAAAAATAATGATTGTTGATAAATTTGTTTTAATTTTTAATATGTATTTTCTGATTTAAATTAAATATCAAGTTAGATATTGGATAATATAAATATAAAATTTGGAAAATATAGTCATTTCATTTATGAGTAAGTGTAGTTTAAATTTTTTTTTTTTAAAAGTGTAGTTTTCAAAATATAATTTCATCTAAGTGCACTTTTCCAAATTTTCCCATTTTTGATTATATGGCTGCGATTTTTCCGTGGTTATACAGAACATTTTTATTAGTGTAAGTTATTTTAAAATCAAGGGAAAGAGATAAAAGTAATAGAACATCTTTAATAATACAATTGTTCTAGAAATCAAGAAGAGTCCACTAATATTAGTTAAAGCGTGAGAAGATTCTTAAACATATTAAAGAATGATAGTTGAGGATTAGAGAAGATGCTGCATATAATTGGCACCATTCTTGCATGCTCCAGTTTGCACCATCAACCTTTCTTTTCTTTCTTTCTTTTCCTTTTGAGCATCCATCACAATAATTATTAATCGAACCCTCTTTTGGAAAATGGGCACAAATGCATCAACATCCATGTGGGTAGACCACAGATTAAAAATAAACTATTGAAACGATTGGAAACTTACAAATGCATCAACATCCATACATTAATTTACATACTATGGGAATTGTAAGAACTAACTTCTTGAGAGTTAGTATGTTCATTTTTCGTAACACTGAGAGTTAGTATGTTCATATAACACTTTTTAATGGAAAACCCTCTACTATTTCCATATTTTATTTAAAAAAGTAAGTTTTATAGATTTCTATTTAAAGGTTAATTGTCAATAAATAGATGGATTAGTCCATACTTTTATATATATCTTTTATTTTATTTTTTTTTTGCTTTTTTGATGAGATATCATTTCTCATGATTGAAATGATTTGATTTTCGAACTATTTATTTTGATTTTTAGATCAGAATCTGATATCATTTTAAGTTTTATATATGTTTGACTAAAAATAAACCAACCGATCATGTTTTTGATATTTCTTAATGTCCTTGTTTATTTATGATATAAATATTAATTTCTGCAGAAAATATAGGTAATTTTTAGTTATAACAAGATTATTTATTATTTTTCTCGAAAATGTTGTGAAATCTATTGTAAAAAAATGGATCATAGAGAAATTTGGTCTCTTAGTGAACGAATCTCTTGATGTTTATGATAAAAGTATAATTTAATAAGAAACAAATTATTGTAACTATCCATATAAAAGAGGCATCTTCTTTATAAAAGTCTAAATATATTGATGATTAGTTTGTAAAATATAGATTTCTTATAAAAATATAAGGACAAGATTATAATAATACAAATAGTGTGAAGAATGATTCTAAGGGAGCGCACTCGCTGATTTTAACGAAAAATAGCTCAACGTATTATGTGCATTATCTTGCTCATACATAATTTGGTTGGTGATTGTGACTAAAACAAACATTTTCATATTGATGTTTTGTTTGATATAAATTTTAAATTGTTAATTCCATACAATAAAGGATGGTTAAGATCACGTCAACAATCTAGAGAATTACTGAGACTAATCACAAACTCGATTTCAGTTTTAATTACAATCACAACTTCATCCAATTTGGTTTAACATGTAACTAGCGCATATACGAGGATATACGGTAAGAACATCTTCAACCAATATTCTGATTTTTATTCAAAAATAGAGTTTAAATAGAAATATTCTTTAATTCCATTTTATTTTTCACTTCATAACAAAATAAAACAATTTTATTATATAAATATAATAATACATTTAATTTTTTGTTCGTTACTTTATTTTCCACATCAAAACGAATTAAAATTAGCATAAAACTAAAATTGTATAATTACTCAATTTAAAAAAAAATAGAGTACAATTAAAGTGAAATTTATTTCTATAATAGAATTATTTTATTTTTAAGAAATAAGTGAAAATTTGCAGTGGAAATGCTCTAGTAATTTTTTTTATATTGCCAATAATGCTGTGGTATAATGAAGTTTGTTCGTCTGTCTATATTGATAATTTTAGTCCTTCCATCAACTTAAATCCCTTCTTGTATTATATTAGATGCTTATGGTAGCGTTATAATTTGTGTTAACTTTTCTAATGTTCGGCCTTTGTAAAGGATTAGGATTTGTTACTTCTTATTATGATGGATCTGCTTCGGGCTATTTTATCCCTTAGCATTGGGTTGACAATGTCATAAAAATATAATAATACAATCATTATAAATGAATTTATTATTGTAACTATGTTTTTAGTTCCTTATAAGTTAATTTGATGTTTTTTAATTTTGTTTTATTTTATGTACTTATTGATGTATTAATAAATTTCAAAACACCTATAGAAATCCAAAAGTTAACTATCTTCAATATTTTAAATTATCTTCAAAAACAGGAAAAAACTTAATTTCAAAAGCACAAATCATATTCTATAATTAAAACTACTAAAATGAGAAAATGGTCATGTAAGTACCAAACTGACACACTTTCATTAAAAAAACATAAACTCTTCATTAATATTTAAATATAAATTTATACTTGACCAAATCAAATTAAATACAAATTTAGTCAATTTTGATTTTCATTTAACCGACATTTAATTTTTAACGGAAATCAAAACAACGTTGTTTTGAAAAAAAAAAATAATAATAATAAATTCTACTGTAAAATAATGAACTTACAAAATTTGGCCAAAAAAGCATGAACATTTTATTGATCCAAAAAAGATATTAAAAATTTTGGTTGAGACATGAACATGATCATGAACATTTCATCTCATTGGTAAGCCCACGGACTGGCGCATGAAACCTTTGGATTTAAGACGACGGAGTGGATATAAATATATGGACCGCGGTCCTAACAGGCCGGCTCATTGCGATTAAGAAATAAAAACTATACCATGAGATGGGTTATAATAAACACGAACCAGCCCGTTTGGCATCAAAATATAAGGGATTGATTCCATCTGTTTCATTGATTCATTAACCTTACCGAAAACATTTATATGAAAACTGAACCGTGTATTTAGTATAGTTTTAACAGATTCATCGTCTTTATATCTAAGAGAAACTGAATCCTAATTTATAGATATCCGAAGAAACTGATTAATACCTAAATTTATTTGAGTGTTAAGGTTATTTCAGTTCCATAGACCTGTCACCGCGCTCTACACTCAACCGCCGCTTAAGTAAGCTAGACTCCGAAGCTTACTCGCTAAAAGATAAGCTAAAAGAGAAATATACGAAACGAAAAATCAGGAGACTTGATTCCATAAAGCGTTTACAAAAGGAAAAAAAGTAGATTTATCAAGACACATATAATATATTCCAAACCATTTTATTAACCTCACTAGTCCGGTCTATCTAGTAAGGCACTACAAAGGTTAGAAATATACAAATCGAGATCTTTCTTTCTTCTAGTCCGTACGAAGACGCAGCTTTCCCTGTTCATATCTCCGTACATACTACTAATTATAATTATAGCCTCCAGTGTTAAATCCATCATAACTATAATCCCATGACCCACAGAAAGGAGCATTAATTCCGCAGCCGTTAAACTTCTCAGCAATGTTAGTAGCAGTTCTCTGTTCCGAGCCACCACCAAAATGGTGTGGATCATGGTCGTCTAGACTCCACAAGCTGTCCCACAAGTTACGTTCGTCCATCATGGAGTGGTCGCTTGAGGTTGCTGCAACAACTTGGGGCATAAGAAATTGGTCACTGAAGACACCAGTCTGGTAAGAGAAAGTGTTTTGCTCGTTGTCGAGATTCATGTGGTCTTTAGACACAAGCTGAGAAGATTGTGTCTGCTGTTGCGGTTGTGGTTTCAGATCTAGCTGTTTCCGGGATCTTTTGACTTTTTCTTGCTTCGAAAAAGATTTTTCCTTTTTCTTGTAATGGGTTCTCCAATAATTCTTGATTTCATTATCTGTTCGTCCTGGTAAATATCTTGCGATTGTTGACCACCTATATATATTTTGCGAAAACTATATGTAAATGCATGCCCATGAAGTATCTGAATATGTACAGAAAGTGAGCGTTGGTATATATACAACTACAAATGTACGATAATAAAAGGGACCGAACAACGCAATAATGAATCATGCATACTATTAGTAAAATAAATCTAAAATGTATATCACTCATGTTGTCAGATAACTAGTAAGTACTACTAGCTATATAAGTTTGCATTTAGCTTCTCGAATTTAATTAGCATTTTGAAAGAAGAAAGGAGCTTACTTGTTACCCCAAAGGGAATGAAGCTCTAGGATGATTCCTTCTTCTTGAGGTGTGATTTGTCCTCTCTTAAGCCCTGGCCTTAAGTAGTTCACCCACCTTAGTCTACAGCTTTTGCCACTTCTATTCAACCCTAATTTACAATTCCATGACGAACAAAAATATTAAAAAGAGCACTAAGAATGGGTTTGACAAAACATGAACATGTCCAATTTAATGCAACTTGATGATCTTTATCTATATTATAAGATATAATGTGAATGTTTCCTATTTTAACAGTATCTCGATCAACATGTACCCAGAATAATCGAAGTCAACTCCATAAAACAAGGAATCATAAGATCATCATCTTTTTTTATTTTCTAAAAAAAATAAACCCTAAAAGTTTATTCCACCATGACATTGTCTTATTGCTAACCATGAAAAGCATTCATTAGAAATGACAAAATAAACATCAAACATGTATTATCATCAAGAGCTTCATTAAGTCAACTATACCCCATATATATGATCTCCCCACTTGTCTTTTATTTATGGTCATACGAGCTTTTGATAGAGCAACAATGAAGATTAGATGAGTAACATGTACATAAAAAGAAAAAATATATGTAGCCATGGTAAAATCAAAATAGTTTACCTGCACACTTAGCAACAGAGCTCCATCTTCCTTCCCCATTTGAAGTAACATACTCAGCAAGAAGTTTATCTTCTTCAGGTGTCCATGGTCCCTTTCTACATCCTTGTTGTTGATAAAGATCATGGTTTTGGTGATGAACTTGATCAACTCCCCAGTCAAGCATATCTCTTCAATTCTCAGACACTCTTTCACACACAAACCAATACTAAAACTTATGTGTATATTTGTGCACGTAACAGGGCGCTTAATTTTCTCAACTATGTTTGATAGTTGTGGGCTGAACATGTGTATATATATATTATGTGTATCTATATATGCTTAAGAACAGTCACTTCTTACTTTTTATAGGAGTTTATTCTATATATTTTATTTCATTTACTTTAGTTTAAGACCCTATAGTTAATTATGTAGCATATGTGAATGTATGGTCTATCATTAGCCTTCTTAATTATATAAATTTTAACTTGAGTTCCTCAATCACGGAAACAATCTTGGAAAACCTCTATTCTTCGAACAAGTGTTGACACATAATGAGAACCAGCTCATTATTTTTCTTACCCAATTAAGATTTTACAAGTACCCTATTACCAAATCCATACATAGATCCGTACCATATATATTTATTCGTCATCACTAAAAAATTATTCTTGTACAACAATGTTTTGTCTTTGGACACTTAAAAGACATCATCACAGAAGCATAACTTTGTTCTCGATTCAGTTCTTGGGGGAAATATATATTAGAAAAGACTAGTGGGTTGTCTTTATTTCTGGAAAATAACTTCTGAGCCAGTAAAACCTCAACACCTGCTAAATAAAATAATGAAAAGACATGCTTTAACAGTAATTCTTGATTAGTTTATTGATAAATTAGAAAATATGCTCGAAATAATGGGCATAATGAAGTGTATACTAATTCGGGCAATAGGAAAATCAGAAAATTCCCATCATACAATAAAGTATCGATGACTCACCTTGTATCCATGTGGCCTTTCGGCCATACATATCAACATTAATGGCAATGCTAGGGTTTTCTTGAATTGGTTAAAAGTTAAAACCGATTCAACCTCGTTTTCTTAAGATTTGAACTAAAAATGGTGGGACTAAGCTTGAGATAACTCGAGAAACAAATTATTTATTTTCTACCGAGTTATGGATTAAGAGATAAAAAAATACTATGTTTAGAAGTTATCTAACCACGAAATGTCTAATGGTTTTAGGATTTATATTTCATTATATAAAGAGATGCAAAGTTACTGCATAACTTAAGTTTTACAGATTGTGTGATTAAAAGCTTAAGATTTTGAGTTAGTTTCTTTAAAAGACTAATAAATAGAGGTATTCTTTATTTGCATACAATCTTTAAAACAATAGAAATTTATATTACTAAAATAGAAGTACACATATATACTAATTCTTAGTTTTCCAACTTATTTACAATGATATGCCACTCAAGTATTAAATGAACTCATCTTTAACTAATTATTGTCTTTTTCTATTTATTAAACATTTTCTAAATTAAATTCAGCTTAATTTTCTTGTTTAATATATTTCCTAAAACAAATTAGCTAATTTTTAGGAATATCCAAATTTAAAATCAATTTTAACAATATTAAATTTGGATAATGTTACCACTAATTATTTTAAAAAATTCAAGTTTAAATTCGATATCAAAAAAATATTATGGATATTCGTAAAATATATGTTTAACTCACTATTAATTATTTTGAACGATAAAATCTACATATGCTAAGATTTAAATATCTTTAAACTACTTATAGAAAATATGAATATTTCTAACTGAATATCATTTTTAATATAATTAATTCTCGCCTAAGATTATATATATTTATAAAATTTATAAAATATATGTTTAATCATTTTTCGGTTACTATTAAGTACTTTTAACAAGAAAATTTAATACTGAAATTTAACTATCTCTGAATTACTTGTAAACAATGTTTAGTGTTTATAACCAAATATTTTTTTTTTCTAACGCATCTAAATCGTATCATATTATTCATTTCTGATCAAAATATTTTATTACATTTGGAAAACAATTTCATGTTAAAGAAATATTATTCAATCATATCAATAGGTCAATATTAATTTGTCAAAATTTTAGTAGCGGATACATATCACTATTTTTTACAGCACATAAACTATTTGACTGTGTGTTTATAAAAAAAAATTAAAATATGATAAATAATTAAAATATAAACCAACAAGTATTTAAATATTATTTATTTATATCAAAAATAAAAATAAATATCCGCACGGGTGCACGGATCAAGATCTAGTAACACTTAAAGTTCTATATATATTTTTGGAGATTGCAACTTTCCTTGATAGCAAAACTTAAAGATCGTTTCATTACAAGTTAAATTATCAGAATTTGACTTGTATTAATATGATAAATAGACTATTATTCAAACATGTATTTTCAAACATTTTAAAAATTCAGTGTTATTGAATTTGTCGTTTCATAAAATATTTTTAAAATATTGTTCTTGAACAAAATTTGAGTTGGAGATTTTAGAATGATTTAAGTATTTCTAGAATATTCGAAAGAAGTTTTTTAGTTATAAAAATAAAAATCCAAATTTCACCGTTTTAAATAAAATTCTAGAATTGTTTTATAAAATCACACCAAATTCTTCGATTTTCCTACAATCATTTAGAAATTAATTAGAAATCAAATCACTTTAAATTTCAGATTTAATACACCCTCTTGGTTGTGGTTTTCATTTTCATATGATAAATTATAATTAGGATGCTTTTCATTCCGCTTTCGCTTTAAATTTCGAAGTAGAATTTAGGCCGATGGTGTTATGTTAGATAAGCATCAAAGACAAAATCTTCAATGACGTAAGAAACTAGGATCATTTTTGCAATAAAAAAAAATATTTATAAAACTATTCTGACAAGGACTGAAGTCTGAACACGTATCGACACCAATAAATTTCACCAAGTATAATCCAGAAAAAAATAATCACTCCAGTTTATATATATATATATATTTTATTTTATTTTTCATCGGAAAAATTGGATCAATCGGTGCGAATCTAGAAGATCTAGCATATCGAGTGTCAAAAAGCAAAGATGTCTTTTTCAGAAAAAAAAAAGATTTCTGCGACATGATCCAACACGAAAAGTTAGGACCATATTCAAAAGAAGTATTATGCTTTAATAGTATAGATGTTCAAGCCTAACTGATTTTATAAATTGATAAAAAGACTGTTTATTTAGTAAAATAATTATATTAAATAAAAATTAAGTGACAATAAATGTAACACATTTCTATTTTTATTTAAGTTATTATTTTATTCATAAAAATATGGCTTTGAATAATGTTTTTGATTATGTTATTTTCCACCGGTTGAAACTAAAATAATTTTATTTATTGAACCCGAAGTCAAACTTATTTTACACTAATTTTTTTTAATTTAAATAAAATATTTTATATCTTCAACACTCTCTGTATTGAAAAAATTAATTGTGCGTTTCAAAATATTTTCTATAATTTTATTAAATTTAGTTCATGTGTTTTAGTTTTTATTTTAAATTAACTATTTTTTAAGAAGTTGAGATAATTCAGACCTGTATTATGATTTTGTTGATTTAATCATTTGTTATTTCAACTTGATTTTATTTTGAGGTTTCATTTAATAAATGCTTTCAAATAATTAATAACGTGAAATATTTTTGGAAAGATATGGCGTAAATATTTAAGAAACAATTTTTTTAAAAATGGTAAGAACTGAATTATTAAATACTCTTTAATGTAATTGCAAAATAATGACTTTTTATTGGTTGCAAATACTGCCGGCAAAAAGGTACATACAATATTTGTAATTAATTGGAAAAGTCACGACCATATTCATAAGAAGTGTTATGCTTTAATAGTATAGATGTTCATGCCTAAATGATTTATAAACTGATAAAAGACTGTTTATTTAGTAAAATAATTATACTAAATGAAAAATTAAGTGACAATAAATGCAACACATTTTTATTTTTTTTATTTAAGTTATTATTTTATTCATAAAACCATAGCTTTGAATAATGTTTTTGATTATATTATTTTCCACCCTTGAAACTAAAATATTTTTTTTACTAAATCAAACATTTAACCATATATAAAACTTAGTTATTTACATTTTTGATTTTATAATTGGCACAAAATCTATATTGATTAACTAATAAATAAAAATCTACACTATTATTATTATGGTAATATAATTAATGATGTGTATTAATGTTAAGGTAATATAATTAATAAAATTATTAAGCTAATGAAATATGGAAATACAATTAATGTAATACTAATATTTATGTTTCCAAACAACTTTCATTTAGAATACTATACTTGTTTCTAAACATCTCCTAAATGTACTTCAACTTTAATAATATAGATGTATCAATTACGTGATGATACATATGCTTTGTATATTAGAAGGAAATTCTTTTTGAAAAAAGTATATAGCGAAACCATAACAATTAACAATCAATGAAAATCATTATAAAGTATCTGATAGAAGTTCATAAAATACTTGCTTAACCTACTTAACTTTTTGAAGTCACTCAACTTTTGAAATAATCAAATTCTATACAAATTTTGGTTTGAATAACCACCCCCCCCCCCCCCCCCCCTTAAACGTTTATATTTTTTATATATATATATATATATATCAGTTTAATTAATATTAAGTTAAACGTCCCAAAGTTGGCGTTGATACTTACATTCCTTTTTATCTCATCAGCAATCTATATTATTAAAAATTATAACAAATCTACGTAAATAAGGTTGCTGCAACCTTTTGATTAGACTTAACTATTTTTTAGTCTTGCATTATATTTCTCTAACAAAAAAAATAACGTGACATTGACATACATATCAAATCTTTTGGTTTAGTCAATCCTATTATTTAATATACATTGGTAAACAAAAACATTATACCATATACTTTACTTTATAATTCTCTAATAATACCTTAGCCAATATATACTCTTATTTATTATACAAAATAATTTTGTTTAAGACAACATTATACCAAAACTATATCATTCATTTGAGCCACCTTATTTTTAAAGGCAACTAAATTTAAAACAAATAAAAATTGAACATTCCTATATTTTCAACTTATTTTTAAAAACCAAGATATATCATATATTGTCACAAAATATTTTAAACAAAAAAATATACTGTAGAAATCTATTATAATATTTTATACTATTAAATTAGCTAGAATCTAACAAGTAAATTTTAAGTCTCAAGAGTTCAACAAATGTTACTCATATAAAATGTACACAAAATATAACGTGAGAGAGTAGGTCTGGAAATCGGGTCTTCTAGTCGGATACAAAACGGTTCTTTTCAGGTTTAGGTTTTTCGGATCCTAAACATTTGGACATAACTAGATATTTAAAATTTCTGGTTCAGATTTTGGGTCATTTCATTTGGGATCCGGGTCCATGATTCAAATACCTATAAAATACTTATAATTTTTCGGTAAGTAAAACATCCAAATTGGTTTGGAATTTTTTAGGACTCGAAAAATGACTTGAAAGACCCAAAAAAAAATACCAAAACACAAAAATACCCGAAAACACAAAAAAAATACCTGGAAAAATATTCAAAATTTCAAAAAAAATACCAAAAGTTTACCACAAATCTGATCTGGAAACTGGAAGTACTTAAAAAAATTTCGTAATACCCAAAATATATATTTTTGACGAAACTCGAAACGAAAACGTAGATCTTAAACTTTAAAAGTATGTACAATACCAAAAAACATTTGAAATGCCGAATACATATTTGAAGTATCCGAATATACCTATACATAAAATATTTCAGGTACTTTGGATACCCGAAAAAATGTACTTTGCCCTAGATCCAGAACCAAACCAAATCTATATTCAGGGATCGATTTTGGTTTGGTTTTTCGGGTCCGATAAAATATCCAGACCTAAAAGAAAGCTATATAAAAGTATATATATATATATATATATATATATATAATTTATATAATGACTTTGTGCATAATAATGTACACTAGTACCAAAATATTAATTCATAATCTTTGTTTACAATTCAAAGAAAATTTTTTCGCTTTCTGAAACACGGATCAAAATTTAGTATTATTTATCATCAAACATAATCTTATATATGTTATTTATTTTTCTCTTGTTTCAACTATAGATGTTTGTTATGGTTTTAGTTCGACAATGTTCAATATTAATAATATTACCACTGTAATATTCAATATATTAACAAGGAATTCTATAAAGAAAATAAAACATCTTAAGATTAAGACGTATATCATTTTGAAAAAAAAATTATCAGTATTCTTTGAGTTTATATTAACAAGTAAAATTTTCATTTATGTTTGCTAAATCATCGAGCAAATTACGTAAAATACCCAGAAAATATTTAGAGCTAGCGGTATTGGTATAATCAAGAAAAATAAACATCATCAAATTATGAATGTTATATAATAATAAGCCTCAAATCATTTTTGTGACATCATAAGATTGGAGAGCTGGTTGACACCTCATACATTTAAATAAGAAGATGTTTTGATCATTTTCCTCCCACATGAAGGATAAGGACCACAACATAACTAAATGCAGTAATTTATAAAACAAACGAAAAGTAGATATTTTACTAAATTAAACTAATAGAAATTATGGTGAATGAGGTGTACGATCCATTGAAAGAAGTTTGAAATTTTGTTGCTAACGTGTGAAGTCTAAGAGAAGTTTTATTAATTATTGGGTCTAATGTCTCAATTATTAAAGTATAAGAACGATTAAACAAAGTTGAAAACAAGAGAATTACAGATATACAGTTAGATTAGTGTGAAGTTGTGAATAATTTAGGCATGAAGACCCACGGGAATTCTTGTTGACTGCAAATCTTTGTAGGATGACGTGTCTTCGACTCCTCATCTATGTTATTAATGTTTTGTAGATCATTTGGTTGTATTCTTTTTCTTTTAATATTTTGGGGGTGTTGGGTGGGTCGAAACCCAATCAAATAATTCTTTAGAAGCATGTCTACTGGTATCTAAAAACCTGGTTGCTTACAATGGAAATTAGATATTTATATAGTCTAATCATAGAAATGGATAAATCTAAGTTTGGTAGGTTTTGAATCGAGGAGGTTTAGCATTTTTATAAACTCAATGTACCACTCGATCATGATTGTGTGATTTCATGAGCTTGTATTTTCTGTTAATATTTTATGAATATCTAATTTAGTTACTTATTTCAGTTAAAAAGAAGAATTTATTTAACTATAGTTATTTTTCATTTCCATTTGTACTCTTATTTTTTTTTTTGACACCTTCCATTTGTACTCTTATATATGTACTATTTCTATACAATGAATATGAGTCGTTCGTGATGAAGTGTTTATAAAATCAATATGCTCCAGCTGATTCTAGGTGTCATATACCATGAACTAGTTACGTACATATACACTAGAATCATTAGTGGGCGGAGCCGGTCCTATTATCTCTAAGACCATCCACAACGGTGGATTCTAACACAATTTTTTAAAATAAAAATAAATAGAAAAATAGAAAAATATGAAAGAGATGGGATATAGTATGTTGCGGAAGAAACTGAACAATAATTTCTAAGATACTTAATCAGTAGTTGTCCATCATTTATTGGTTCAACATTTACTACAAAATCAAAAATAAAATAAAAATTAATATTTTATTATTTTACTTGTTTAAGAAACTTACCTGGTATCAGCCGTAATTGATGCTCTAAAACTAGAAGCAAACAAATCTTCAAACCTCATGGGTTGATTTGTGGGTTGATTTTAAGGTGGTTCATAAACCTAATAATGCGATGAAAACTATACAATCATTGCAGGAATGAGTATGCATAACATTTTCACTTGCACGGAATCATTGGGTTGAGAAGGCATCGTGAAAAATGTAGAATGTATCTAAGGAATATTAGAAAGCAGCAACAACTCAATGCCGAGGGGAATTGGAACCTCTGAGAATTCACGTTATTTTACAGTGAAAATTGGAGCCTCTGAGAAAGGAGGTATCAGACCTGAAGAATTTCAACAGTGACTGACAAAATCTTGGAGTAGAATTAGTGCAAGAAGAGGTTAGTGTGAAACTTAAATAGGCCGACTTCAAATCGTTAGTAGTGCCATCTTATGGGCTTTTCACTGGATAAAAATTCTCATGTTGTGGGCTATGATGGGCTCACACAAGTGCATAAAATTACTAGCCAGTCCGATTTACATAATTATAAATGTTAATTCCCCTGAACATTTTCTTCTTCTTTTTTGAACATACCCCCTTACATTTTCCTTAGATCATCATATTCTTATAAATATTAAGTAATTATATGTTTAGTTGTCATTGTCAAAAGACTCAAAACCTTTCGAGGTCCTAATTATGTACCCTTGATGCTTTTTCGTCAACAATGTATCTCTGTTACTTTTACAGTTTATGAATCATACCTATATTTCATCATCTTATTCCAACTTCCAAGAACAAGTGACATACAGATTTTGAAAACACTAGTTAAACATCAGAAAAAGTAAAGCAAATATTGTTATTAGAAAAAAAAAATATACATATATATATTGTTATTAGAACTGGTCATGATTCAGTGATTCAGACTGTAGTTATGAAATATTAAAATTTGTAATTCAGACTAGTGTTATAATATGTAAAAGCTTTTACAAGATTAGAGACTGAGCTCTAAACATTTTGAAAATATATTATTTTCTATTATTTTCTATTAATTTCTATATTCCATTTTTCTCCCTTTCTCTCTCTGTACATAGTCCATCTCTTCTAAGATCTTGAGAGGTAAAAATAGGTTAACTAACCCTAACAAAAAGACCCTTAACTGATTATATGTACATGACTTGAATATTAGGTCAAATAAAAGTCAGTAAGGGGAGACCCTAAGATGGTATCCTTTTGGTGCAGAAACTCTGGGAAATACCACTAGTTTCTCTCCTCCTTTCTCCTCCCATCTGCACAAGGAAAATCAAAACATTAAGATCTTAAATAATAAATCACAACAACAACAAACAGATCAGATCTTTGCACATTAAAGAGACATGGATTAAGAACATACTTGTATCTCGTAACAAAGTAGTGAATGAAGCTCGAGACTTCAGAAATTCCTAGTTCCTTTCCAGGGCACTGTCTTACTCCACCTCCAAAGAGTAAGAAATAGCTCATTGATTCCATTTTCTTTTCCTGCATATTTAAATACCCCAAAGAAACCATCTGTGTGAGCCTCAAGATTCTAAATTACAAAACACGAGTACCAAAAAAGAAACAGAGTATTGCAAAGACTAACCATCCATCTCCATGGGTTAAAGATCATTGGATCTTCATACAGAGTTGTATCATAATTAATCTCTCTTGTGTAGACGTAAATTCTCCAACCTTTTGGGATTAAATAACCTGTAAATATATTTAAATGACACCTATTAGGTATTAATACAGATAACAATTTTTCATCAAGATTGCAAAATTAAAGGTTGATGATCTTCTCCTCTGTCAAAATAATTGAACTAAAACCATTGGGGGGTCACGGGGAGATGATTGCTTTGCTGGACTGGTTGGTTTATATTTGTAAATAATTGATGTAATGTAAGGTCCACATGCGCACATTTCTCTCTCTCACACACACGTAAAGAAAACTAATAATGATAAAAAATTCTTCAGTTTCGATCAAATTATAAATACTAGTTTCTTACCGTTGAGTTCCAAGTCGTGAGTAGTTTTTCTGAGGACACCATTAACAACCGTTGCTAATCTTGAAGTCTCAAAGATCACCTATTAAAAAATGGTCCAAAGGATAGATAAATCACAATGTCAAAATCAAGAACAGTAAATATTAATAGTTCAATTCGTGTACGGAAAAAAATACTCACAGCTCGTGTGAATTTCATGGACTTAATATCGTCGAGATTAAGCGGTTCGTCAGGTCGTTTTCTGTCTCTTATAGCCAAATGTTCCCTCTGTAATCAAAAACCAGTGATCAATAACCCAACCTGATTAAACCGTCAGAAGCCCGAAAAATCCAGTTGTGTTTCTTAGGAACATACTCTGAGTTCTTCAAGAGCTTTAGGGTGATCATGGAGATACTTAAGAGCCATCATGGAAGTTACAGAGACAGTCTCATAACCCGAATACAAGATCGTTAATACTTGATCTCTTATCTCCTTATCTGTTAACAAGTATCGGTTATCTTCCTTCTTCATCAAGTAACCCAGCATATCTGCATAAGTTTCTCCTGACTCTCTTCTTTCTTGTATCAGCTTTGTCAATAACTTATCGATGTTGTTTCTTGCCTGAGAAGTAACCAAAAAGGTCAGTATATTTTCACTATTTTTTTATCTTTTTGTTATCAAGATTCTGAGTATTTTACTTTGATTCCAGAACGGTATTGCGTTCCTGGGAGATCGATTGGGACTGAAAGAGTTCCCTCAACAAGCTTGAAGAACTCAGTTCTATACTCTTCAACCTCTGGTTTTTTCAAAGTCTCTGCTATTTGTGACAACGATGATAAAAATGTCATCTGCACAAAACAGAAACATACGAACTTATTAAAATTATTTCTTATAATACGTGTGAAAAAATTAAACCAAAAATATTTATTAGAGAGGGAAGGGTAATTATTTAATGTCTCTTATCACAAAAAATATTTACCTTATATAAAATAAATTTATTAACATTTTAATAAATATAATTTTATTAATCTTTTAAAAACTAAATTTATTAATACTTTAATAAAAATATTTATAAAGAAATAATTATTAATTTATTTTCAAAAGTAAATAAATTTCTGACATATTAAAAAACATTAAATCCCTAATAAAGGAAGAGAAGAGGCCAGAGATTCAGATTCATGTCTAAAACAAAGAAAGAGAAAGAAAGGCAAGAACGTACATGTTTGGTCTTTTCTTGGATATCAACGGTTTCGAACTCATCCCAACCAGAAAGATAACTTCTCATGAATGCATCAATCTTAGGCAAGAGATGTTCTTTCATCATAGCCGGGTTTGTTAGAGAGAGCAATGAGCCTCTCATGAGCCGGTGGTTTGGTCCGTGAACCGCCGCGATGTTGCTTGTCCCGAGGATATCAAGCATAGATTGTGGGTAGCCAGCGACTAGTCCTTTTGACTCGTTCATTAGAATGTATCTGTTGAGTTCTGCGTCCATTGAGACTATTGTAGGGCAACCAAGAATGTGAGATTTGAAGAAACTCCCGTATCTGGTAAGAAATAATTTTTTTTTTAGTTTCTCACAAACCTAAACGATCAGAGAGTGGTCCACAAGCAGAGATTTAACAAAACTTGTTGTACCTGAGTCTCTGGTTCTTCATGAAATTTGGTCCTTGTTTGAGAAACTCGGTGGTTTCACCAAAAATTGGCCAGCCCATGGTACCAGGAGGAAGACCTTTCTTGGAATATCGCTTCTGGTTCCATCGGAGAAGAGCGGAGCAGATGCAGACAATGATCAGAAGAAGACCAAACAACATCATCATTATTCCCATCTTCTCTTCCTTTTGTTTCCTCTTTTCTTTTCTTTTCTTTTTATTCTTGTGTGCTCTGTTTTCGAACAGAAGCAGTAATAGCTAGAGAGAAAGAGAGAGATGGTTAAGGGTATCTGGTTTGGGACTAAATGGCTGTGTGTGGCCTTATTTATATAGGCATCTAAAGGAAACGAGAGAGAGAGAGAGAGAGGATGATAGAGTTACTATATCGAAAGAGAGAGAGAGATGTTGTTGGATTTTTAACCAACTCTGTAAATTTCTTAGTTCAAAATGTTGGTTCAAGATTTATAAAGTTTATATATGTAAATTCCTTTTATTGGAAAAAGTTAAATCTGCTTACTCTTTGTTATTTAGTCGAGATTAATTTCTTTCTCTAAAATTATTTAAGCTCTTATTGACTAATAAATCCACACTTTTATAGTAAAATATTTTTTTACAAAGAAATTATAAGATTTGTATATATATATATATATATATTAAATATAGCAAATATTTCTATTTTATAACTGAAATATCTCTATCACTTTAGAACTTTTTTTAATTAAAACTATAAGTTTAATATGAATAAAAGATAAATTGAATAATATTTAAGTAAGATTATCTCGTATCTGTGAATAACTACCAATTTGTGGATGATAAAAAGTAGTATAACAATAATAACAATGATGATAGTACTTATATACCAAAATAATAAATAATTATTTTTCTTTTTTATTAGAAGTAGTTAAATATGGTTACTCTTTGTTAGTTAATCTTAACTTATCCATTTTAACATTCTTTCTTTTGTGAAATGCAGCTTGTATACTAAGGATACTAAATGTTTTATAATTAAGCCAATACCCTAAATTTCACATCATGAAACTTTTTTTCATATACACCAAATTTGTCTCATCATAGGTAGTTTGTTAATTTCATCATTCTTTTTTAGTTTTAAATCAATTCACTCTTTTTTTTAGGCTTTTATTGACTATTACATCCAAACTTTTTTTGTCAACAACTATTACATCCAAATTTTAATTCCATCAAATAGAAATTCTCGTAAAAGCTTAACAAACGAAAATATCCAAGTGACTCTCTCGGAAGAAATAGAACCAAACAAAACTCACACCACCATATAATCTTACCGCCGATCATCAAATATTCATGACCCAAAAGAATTATCATTTGGGATAGTAGGAAGATATTTTTTCGGGCTAAGGAGGATGCTACCAATAGTAGATATATAAAATTTTAACTCAACGTCATCAGATCTTGGTCTTACTGCTATCACATGCATAACATTTGATGCACCAAATTTTAGCAAAAAAATAAAGAAAAAAAAAAATTCATGAAAGAAGATCCAATTTAATTTCTTTTTTGTTCCAGTTTTCCTCTTTTTATAATCGTATAGATCCTAAATATTTTTTACGCTCAAAACTAATTTTACGAGGCCTTACATCCGAATACGCAACTAATCCATTAGTAATGGCATCTCAAACTCAATTTCATTTTTTCTCTAAAATAGAGTAAAATTGAATATAGAATAACAAATGCTCCAACTCAATTTCATATCTCATTTCATTTTGAAATTTACTTTATAAATGGAGTAATCTAATTTTTTTGATCATGATTCTATTATAGAATAAAAAATGGAATAGGATTTGAACACTTTTACTCCATATTCATTTTTACTTTATTTTAAAGAGAAAAAATGAAGTTTTACATTGGAAATGATCTAAATAAGACACGGTTAGATGATCAAAAGGAATCGAATCCAGAGCAAAAGCTCTAATCGAACCATTTACTACTAGATCAAAACCTCTTGGTTAACATAGAATTTCCAATTTTCTTTAGAAAGTAGAAACAAGAATAACATACAATTTCTCGCTCTTAAATAAGTATCATTATACTCTGCACCAGTTCTATTTTTAGTTCTGTTTTCAGATACGACGTTAGATTTAAAAGAGGCCATCTAAGTAGCCGGAGTAAGGATTAAGAGCCTATTAGCTGAATATCAAAAGGTGATCATTAAAAAAATTGTCTAGATTAGGAAAAAGGGTTGTAGACAGAGTAGAATTTAAACCACCAACTCATTCTTCAAGATCTCAGACATGAATGCTTGTTTGCTAGTGGGTGAGGGAAGATTCTTCTTCACAGGTAAATTATAGTTTATTACTTTTTAAAAAAAACTAACTATAGTTTAGTACTTTATTGTTTTTTAATTTTTACTTTATTGTTGCATCTTTATGGGTTTTATTATAAACAAAAACGTTAATGATTTCAATATAATTTGGATGAAAAGGTATAGGTACCTTCCGTTCACATACCATCGTAAATTTAAATATTAACCTTAAGGTGCATAATTTAAGTAGACACTTGAACTAATGAGGGTAATAATTTACATTAATAATTTACTCAAATTTTTTTAATCTCCACACTTTAAAGATTTTGGTATAACATTCTGGAATAAATTTATAGGTATGTTTATTATACGACATTGTTGTAGGGTTGAGTAAAATGATGGTAGAAAAAAGTAATATTTATTAATAAATTTTGAGAAACAAAATTATCCCTGTTTTGGTCAATCTAATCTATTAATTTAGGGTTTTATTTTTATCTACTATTAACAAGTCATAGTAGGAACACTTAAAGAATTAGTCAATATGACATATTTGATTATTTGTATTAACAATAAACCAACTATAAATATATTAACAATAAACCAACTATAAATTTGATTTTTTTAATTATAATAAAATCTGTTGAGAAAGAATCTAACAAAATCTTAGTTTAAAATTTAAATATTTTTTTATAAATAACACATTAATATATTCAAATTAGTAATATAATATTATTATAAGTAAATTTAACTAAAACTTATTATAAAAAAGAAAATAAAAAATTCTTTATACTAACTTTTTATAGATTCTATGATATATTCCGTATTATATAAAAATAGAAGTGCTATATGAATTAAATATTAAAAATATATTAAATAGGTAAATTAACAAAAAAAAATTATTTTATTTTTTAACTTAAATAAATTATTGATCATCATTATAATGGATTAAACTTCGAAAACTATATAATACTTTTATATTAAAATAAACGTATTAACATAAGTTAAAATTTTATATTTACAGCCATACATTATCTTTTTATTTATTTTGAAACTATTAGCAATATATTGCTTAAAAATGTTTATATACAAAAATATAATAGTATATAATAACCTTTAGTTCATATACTATTTAAAAATATGTTATTAGTAAAATATGAAATTTCAGTAATTCATTTAAAATATTAGTGACAAAAATCAAATTTTAATTATAAATTTTATTTTATTTTAATTGTAACAAAATTTGTTGATAAAATAATTAAAAATATCACCAAAAATTCAAATATTTTATAAAATAATACAGTAATGTAGTACCAAAACAAATTCAAAATTCATGTATTATTCCAAACTCAAATAGTTGTGTAATTTTCCAAAGTTGTCTCGAAAAAATATATTATTTTGAAAATAAATATTCAAACTCAAAATGATAATATTTCAAAATTTTACAAAAGACAAAATCATGGGTAATAAAGATTAACTTTTTGAAATGTACCTGAAAAAAAACTAACTATATATGTTGTAAAAATTTAAAGTAACCTAATGTTTTGACGTCTTAATTTAAAAAAAAATAGAACTTAATATCATAACATCCAAAATAAATATCCTATATAATAAATTTAATAAAATAGTATGATAAATACTACTATGTATAAAGTTTACTAAAACAATAGGATTATATTATTTAAAATAAATAGATCCCGTAAAATACTAAAATGAGATATGTTAAAGTATATTTTCTTAAACACAACATGTAAATATAATTATTTTAGTCATATTTATTTTCTATAATATAAATAAATAAAATTTTAAAATGTATTATATGCAAAATGTTTAAATTAAAGAAAACAACATAATTTGAATGGGGTTCTCTATTTGAGTATTTCATATTTTTATTTTATTTTACCTAACTCGAAAATATATTAGTAAGTAATAAAAATCAATAACAAAGTAATTTTTTTTTTAAAAAACCATTATATATTAATAATACTGAATAAGAAATATAAACAATAATATGATATAGTAATACAATATATAACACTAAAATATAAATTATATATTTAAAACATTTTTAATAATATAAAATATATTTAAAAAATATAAATATATCCGCACGAACGTGCGGGTTAAAATCTAGTTATCCCTTAAAACTATTATTCGTTGCTAAAAGAAAGGAAGAACTGAATGAAGGGTACTTGGGGGAGATGAGGATGGGCACATGGGCACCACCCAAAATTAAAGTACATTTACACCAAAAGCACTACAATAAAAAATACCTAAAACAATTTTATTCCATTTATTACTTAAAAGGAACTTACAAGAAGTTCACGTGTATGTTCTTATGTTTTGGTATGGAAGTTTACATTAACTCGCTCTGAGACACATTTCAACTGTCATTCCTCCATGTGATGAAAAAGAGTATACAAAATAAATTAAAGAGTTTTGAGAACACCTATACATGGAAATGTGATGGATGATATTTAACCAATCGCTTGTAATTAATTGATCGTACCTATATAAGTATATAACACAACTACACACGCATACTGAGTTATCTCCCCGTACAGAATCTGGAATGAAGTGTGATGTAGAATGAAGTACTGATACAAGAATTGTTAACAAACAAAATAAAGTATCAGTACAAGAAAAAAAAGATTGAAGCGACATTTTCTTAACTAGTTAAATAATTTTACTACGTAAAAGACATAAACTTCATACATTATTAGTAATATAATAACAATTGTGTAAAAAATATTATTGTACTTGACGTATATCATTGTTTTAGATAAAAATATTGTTGTTGTTTGAAACTGATATCTCGTTTGCTAATGGGTTACTCTTACTGTTTAAAATTTATATCTATGACAAAATATAAATTAATAATTAATACATCAAAACTGTGATTATCATTACGAAATGGATTTATGATAAACAAATATATAAAGTAATACTATCACAATTAACTAAATCATAAATTTCGTTTACTTCAAAATGAAATAGTCTAAATCAAAATTTTAGTTTAAATAAAATAGCATCAATTTATCAAGCTATTAATTTAATGAACTTTTTAATATTTATACTGTATATATATCTTCGGATAAAAGTTATGTGGAGAAGAAAATAGTTTGAATAGGTATTTTAAAGTTTTGAATGTTTACAAATCGTACCGCATTGCAATTAACAATAACAGAAGTCTATACATAGATCAATGTATTTATATGTTTTATTAATATTATGATTGTAATACATTTGTTCTTGATGTTGCCATTTGGACCATAAATATATTGTAAATGTTTTCTTCTGGACACTAGTCACTCTAAATATTACATTTGGAGCATTGTTTTTTTTTGTGAGCAACGGAGAGCATTGGTTTTACTTACAACATTCCTGCTACTGTTCTAACTGCAGGTTTGAATTTTGGTCCACCTTGAAATCATGAAGATGTAAATATACATGGGAAATCGGCCAAAAAAACACTGAACTTTTCAAAAATTGCCAAAAGAAACCTGTACATTTGTCTGGCCAATAAAACCCTGAATTTTTATCGACTTATTTAGATAATTAAGAAACTTACGATTGACTGACCAAATTAGCACACCGTTAAACGAGAGTTAAGACATCGTTAACTGTTGGCGTCAAGTGAAACGACGTCGTTTCATTTTACACGATTCGAAAATAAAAATTGGTTGACACCGGGGTTCGAACCCAGGTTGTTTGGATCAAATAGCAAGGTATTTTACCATTAGGCTAGTGGCTCATTCAATGTAGGAACAAACACGTTTAGTTTTATTTGTTATTGATTTTGAATATAAAAAATTCTCTAAAAATTTAAAAGGTCTTTAAAATTCCAAAAATTTGAAAAATAAAGAATTTTTTATAAAATTAATTTTGAAACTGAAATTAAAAATAAAATTTTATTTTTCCTTTAAAAAATCAAAAATCTTCCAAAATTTTCATTTTTAAAAACAAATTAAAAAAAAATCATTTTAGGATTAAAAATTTTGAAAATAAATAAAACAATCAAAAATAGCAAAAAAAAAGTTATAAAAATAAATTCGAATCTGAAAATAATCTGAATCTATAAAAAATAATTTTTTTTTTAAATGCCCAGAAAGAAATTTTTCATTTTTCAAATTATTAAAAGAAAAATTGAAAAAAATAAAATAATTCGAAAACAAAAGTCAAAAAAAGTGATAAAAATTTTCAAATCTGAAAACATATAATCAGAAACTATAAAAATAAATAATAATAATAATAATAATAAATTATTTTTAATAGTTTCTGATTATATGTTTTCAGATTCGAAATATTTATAACTTTTTGGAATTTTTTTCGATTTTTTTTTCAATTTTTTTATAATCCGAAAAATATGAAAATTTTCTTTTTTGGAATTAATTTTTCAGTTTTTAGAAATTTTAAAAATCTTTTAAATTTTTAGATAATTTTTTTTATATTCAGTCAGTACCAAATATAATTAAATGTGTTAGTAACTTCATTGATTAAGTCACTAGCCCAGTGGTAAAGTACTTTGTCATTTGATTTAAAGAACCTGGGTTCGAACCCTGTGGGTGACTCGATTTTATTTTCAAATCATGTAAAACGACGTCGTTTCATCTCATTTCAAAACGACGTCGTTTCACTTAACACCAACATTTAACGATGTCATTTTTTCTGTTAAATTTGCTGACGGCGTGCTAAATTGGCAAGTCAACGAAAACATTGTTAATTAATTCTAAAGTCAATGAAAAGTTTGTGTTTTGTTTGACCAGTCCATATGTCCAGGTTTTTTTTGGCAATTCCTAAAAAGTTCAGTGTTTTTTTGGCCGATTTTCCAAATATACATATATATTTAAATAGAGTACTGTATATAGAGGCATGTGTCTACGGACGTCATCGTCCATCCATGACGTTTGATTAATATGGGAATCTTTAATTTCACAATGAAGGAATCTACGGTTAAAATATATAACCTATTCGGACGCATCAGAATAGACCGATTACAACCTTTTTTTTCCTTTTGAAAGATAGACCGAAAAGAACTTAGAAGAGCGATTAAGGTTTTCGTCGCTGTTTCCACATGTAGTGGTTTTAAAAATGTGCCGCCGGATTTTCGTTAGAAAACCACCAAACCGTTTGATAGGACCATATTATATAAACTACGGAAAATTAAATATTGTAAAAAAATAAATTAATAAGAACATACCAAAGATTAAAAAAAGATGATACGAGATATTATCTCTTTTCTTAATTTAAAATAAGTCTCGTAATACGACGGTTCGATAACATAATGAATTCTATGATACAACTGCAAATAATCTTCTAAATTTGCGTCACTCTATCAAAAACTGGCGAAACAGTTCTGTGCGTGCTCTCAAAATAAAAATAATAATAATAATAGTATAACTATTCTAAGTGAAAGAATTCTTTTTGATGTTAATCATTTCAAATCTATATTTTTCTATATTGCCATGAAACTTTATATAGAAAATAATGAAAAATACAAGTTTTGTTTTTCAACATAAAATGAAATCTCCCATGATGAACTGATAGAGTCTTTATTTCTTACCATGTGTAAATTTGTCTGCCATTGTAGTTTGTGCCTTTAGAATATGTTTGATTATTATCATTACGTTTTAATAACTAAAAGAAGTTTACACTATGGTTTAGTATATGATTGGTAAGTATTTTTGCCTCTCTAATTTTTATAATTAATTTAATCACCGATATACTTTAATAAAAATCAAAGCTACAGTCTAAAAATTTCAAAATAAATATTTTGTCTCTATAAATCAAAATTTTCTACAAAATTATATTTAATGCTTTAAAAATTTGTAATATTTAAACAGTAATAAAATCTACAGTTATAGTTATAAAACTTAAAGCTTAATTCTAAAGTAAAAAAATCTAAAAGTATTATTTCTACCAATCAAATCTAATCATAACTTCCTAAGCAACCAAATACTTTAGAACATAATGTAACACATTTGTTTTTGATTAACCATAGTTTTTGGTCCCCATATAGTTGGGGCTGACTAATTTGTAGGATTCCAGCGTGTCGATCATGTAAATCTCTTATGGCCAAGCGGAATTGAACTGCGGATACCATATTGATTTTTCTCTTTCAAGTATCTCTAAACCAACTTCCCTTGGTTGTGCAACACATATTTTCTAATGGAAATAGAACTAAAGACATAACATACTCAGCTATTTATGTTAAACCACTATCCCATTGCACATTTGATACTATCGTTTATTGTTAATTCCAAAATTAAGAAAATTATGTTTTAAGAAAAAAAAATATGACTTAAATCCGCAATAAAAGTATCTTCCTCTTTTAAATATTTTTGAAATATCTAAACTAAAATAGTTTTATTTAGATAATTAGCTTTGAACCAAAAATTAAAATCTATGAAATACAAATGTCTCATGGAATTCTCTTGAACTTTGAAGATACTTAATTTGAAAACAACTCTGCTTTATTTATTTTTATTATGAGATAGTTTTTGAAATGTCCTTCCCAATGGAATAACACCATATAAGACGACTCTAAGTTTATAAACGAGACCACGATGTAATTTGGCTATTTCACAAAAGCAATATCAGATAAATTTTTCAGGAATTTGTTTCATCTTCTATCGGAACATAATGACTGTCTTCTCTTTTGAATAATCTTATACTATTACTAGTGCAAAACTTAAATCTAGGCAGTAGCTTTTAAAACCAAATACAAAACTACTACTAACTTTGTACTGGATTCTTCTATTGAATATTCGTTCTAAAAGAATAGGTTAGTGGTTGGGAACAAAATATAGCATATGCGTTTTTAACATTAATATAGCACATACTTCATGTACTTCTGTAAGAAAAATAACTAGATCTTGACCGGGCGGGTATTTATTTTATATTTTTAAATTTTCTTTTAATATTAAATGATGTATTTGTAATATTTAAATATAAATTTAGATTGGAAATTTATTTTTGCAGTTATAATAAAAATTAAAATTAAAATTTTAATAAAATATTCTGATAGAAATTTTAAATTTTCTAATTAAAATAATATAGAATTGGGTCATAATTTTTTCCAATTCAAAAATCTTAGCATCCTTTAAAAACAAAGAAAATAAAATTATAAATATATAAAACATATAACCATATTTGGGACTATACTTTCTACTAAAATAAATTTGTTAAAGAAAAATAATGTTGCGCTGTTTTTGTTTATTTCTAGAGCTTGATCCATGACCGTATAAATATTTTATTTCACTTTATTTTTTTTCTATGTACTAATGGTATACTATATATATTTGTAAATTAAAATGTATTACATAATTGTTAATATAACATTTTAAAACAATAACGATTTTATTTATTAGTTTTAAATAATTATATTTTGTGATTTAATCGTCTATTAGATCATAGTGTATCATATAAACAAATCTTATATTTATAACTAATTGGACTTATATAGGAAGTATTATGCTAATAATATATAAAAATTATATTTTATTTTTATGTTATATAAATTGATTATATGTTATATATTAGGAAATATATTTTGGTTAAGATTTTGTTAAGGAAATCTATTATTTAAATTAGGAAAAAAATATTAAATGCTTAAATCTATTATTTAAATTAGGAAAAGACAATCATACTTAAATATAGCTTCATTTAATACCTCAGTGGCATGACAATGTAAATATAATGAAAAACTAAGGGTTAATCTAATTTTGTACTTCTGTTTTAATATAATAGACTAGATTTTAACCCGCACGTTCGTGCGGATATATTTATATTTTTTAAATATATTTTATATTATTAAAAATGTTTTAAATATATAATTTCTATTTTAGTGTTATATATTGTATTACTATATCATATTATTGTTTATAATGGTTTTTCTAAAAAATTTACTTTGTTATTGATTTTTATTACTTACTAATATATTTTCGAGTTAGGTAAAATAAAATAAAAATATGAAATACTCAAATAGAGAACCCCATTCAAATTATGTTGTTTTCTTTAATTTAAACATTTTGCATATAATACATTTTTAAATTTTATTTATTTATATTATAGAAAATAAATATGACTAAAATAATTATATTTACATGTTGTGTTTAAGAAAATATACTTTAACATATCTCATTTTAGTATTTTACGGGATTTATTTATTTTAAATAATATAATCCTATTGTTTTAGTAAACTTTATACATAGTATTATCTATCATACTATTTTATTAAATTTATTATATAGGATATTTGTTTTGGATGTTATGATATTAAGTTCTATTTTTTTTTAAATTAAGACGTCAAAACATTAGGTTACTTTAAATTTTTACAACATATATAGTTAGTTTTTTTCAGGTACATTTCAAAAAGTTAATCTTTATTATCCATGATTTTGTCTTTTGTAAAATTTGAAATATTATCATTTTGAGTTTGAATATTTATTTTCAAAATAATATATTTTTTCGAGACAACTTTGGAAAAGTACACAACTATTTGAGTTTGGAATAATACATGAATTTTGAATTTGTTTTGGTACTACATTACTGTATTATTTTATAAAATATTTGAATTTTTGGTGATATTTTTAATTCTTTTATCAACAAATTTTGTTACAATTAAAATAAAATAAAATTTATAATTAAAATTTGATTTTTGTCACTAATATTTTAAATGAATTACTGAAATTTCATATTTACTAATAACATATTTTAAATAGTATATGAACTAAAGGTTATTATATACTATTATATTTGTATATAAACATTTTAAGCAATATATGCTAATAGTTTCAAAATAAAAAAAAAAGATAATGTATGGCTGTAAATATAAAATTTTAACTTATGTTAATACATTTATTTTAATATAAAAGTATTATATAGTTTTCGAAGTTTAATCCATTATAATGATGATCAATAATTTATTTAAGTTAAAAAATAAAATAATTTGTTTTTGTTAATTTACCTATTTAATATATTTTAATATTAATTCATATAGCACTTCTATTTTTATATAATACGGAATATATCATAGAATCTATAAAAAGTTAGTATAAAGAATTTTTTATTTTCTTTTTTATAATAAGTTTTAGTTAAATTTACTTATAATAATATTATATTACTAATTTCGAAATATATTTATGTGTTATTTATAAGAAAATATTTAAATTTTAAACTAAGATTTTGTTAGATTCTTTCTCAACAGATTTTATTATAATTAAAAAAAAATCAAATTTATAGTTGGTTTATTGTTAATATATTTATAGTTGGTTTATTGTTAATACAAATAATCAAATATGTCATATTGACTAATTCTTTAAGTAGTCCTACTATGACTTGTTAATAGTAGATAAAAATAGAACCCTAAATTAATAGATTAGATATTAGATCATAGTGTATCATATAAACAAATCTTATATTTATAACTAATTGGACTTATATAGGAAGTATTATGCTAATAATATATAAAAATTATATTTTATTTTTATGTTATATAAATTGATTATATGTTACTCCCTCCGTTTTTAAAGATAGATGTTTTAGAAAAATAAATTGTTTCACAAAGATGTATTTTTTATGTTTCCTATACAAAATTACAAATTTCAATAAAATTGATTGAATTTATTGAAAGACTATTGGTTAAAATGCATTGGAATTTGATAATTTCTAAAAATAATGTATAATTAATGTGTTTTCTTAATATGTGTGAAAACACCAAAACATACATCTTTAAAAAAACAGAGGGATTATATATTAGGAAATATATTTTGGTTAAGATTTTGTTAAGGAAATCTATTATTTAAATTATGAAAAAAATATTAAATGCTTAAATCTATTATTTAAATTAGGAAAATACAATCATACTTAAATATAGCTTCATTTAATACCTCAGTGGCATGACAATGTAAATATAATGAAAAACTAAGAGTTAATCTAATTTTGTACTTCTGTTTTAATATAATAGATTTCTCCATCTCATAAAAATGCGGAGTCTCGGACCGATGCATGATTTTAACAAAAGAAATAAAGAACTGATGTGGAGGTACATCGAGGTGTGTGCATAACGGATAGCGGTCATTAGCAGTAGGGTTTGGCACTGGAATATTTGATAGAAAGTAATTAATTACTCGCTCCGTTCACAATAGACGAAGTTTTAGAAAATTTCGATGCTTTTATTTTTCAGTGTGACTTTTTATTTTATTCATGTATTGGTTACATGTTTTTATTTTATTCATGTATTGGTTACATGTTTTTAGTTAGAAGTACATATAGGTTACATGTATTGGTTACATGTATTTTATTTCTTTTTTTGATGTTTTTGGATTTTCTTATTTTTCATTATAAATCAAACGGCAGCACTTTAATGATAAGAGAAAACTTGGAAGTAAAATCAGTCTTGAGTTCAAATCATACGAGGAACTAAGTTATGATCATTAACATTTTTTGTAACTAACTTGTCAGCATTAACATTTTACCAAGAAAAACTAAAGTTAGCATTTCTTTAATCAGGTAAAATGAGATTTTGTTTATATTCCAATTCTTTTTTATAAAAAAACGGAGGTAGTTTTCAAAAAAATAAATGGAGTTGATTTAAAGAAAAATGAGTTACTTTAAAGAAAAATAATGTGGTTGGATCCTGTAATGGTTGAAATCATGTACTATTCTTCTATTAATGAAAATTTAAAGTTGAACTTGAACCAAAAGAAAAAAAAAGACTAAATGTAGTTTAAGTTTTTTTTTTTTTGCCATCTGAAGATATATTATTTAACAAGGCCATAAGGTCCAAACCGAAGCATACATATCGAATACAAAGGCCCACTAGGCCAACATTACAAACCCAAAAAACGGGAAAAAACAAAAATCACCGCTTTCCCATCCACGTGGTACATCCGAGAGCGAAAACTGACGCGTGGACAGAGATCCAACACCACCATAACCGACTGGAATCGCCAGAACCGAATCTTGTTCCTCCTCCGGCACACCGGAAACACAGAGTCACCGGAAAGACGAGCTTGTCTTCAACAAATCATCACAGAACCTGACCTCCGGATTCACCGGGACTTGACCACGGCCACTGAAAACACCACCAATGACTGTATTGGGGATAAAGTCTTCAGCAACTCCAACACTTTCGTTTAGGCTTTGGAGAAAGGCAATCGGTGAGAAACCGAACTCTCTTCCAACCTCAGACCACCAAACACGCGAACGAAACCACCACACAGCTCGAAATCTTCCGTAGGAAACCATGTTAGCCGGCGACCACCGAAAAAGAAACGGCGAGGCCCCAGAGTCGAAGGCCAGTCATCCACCAATCGGTTGGTGCGATACTGGAGTTGATAACCGGACATGCAATTTGAAGAAAAAACCATGCCGGACCGGAGAAAACACAAAGAAAGAAACGATAAAAAAGAACAGAGCAAAAGCCTAGAAATATTGAGCCGGACCGGCGGTGGCTGAATAGCCAAGACCGCCGGCCGGAGAACGTGAATCTCTCCGGACGTGAGCTAGAAAGAAGACGGAGAGTTGTTCAGAAGAGAGAGAAACTTTTTTCCCTATTCCTTTTTTAAATCCAAATCAAATGTAGTTTAAGTTACTCGTCGGCTTCAATCTCTTGAAATATAAATATTTAAAATTCTAGTCAGACGCCCACAATTAAAAAAAACTACAAATCAAAATTAATTTAACTAGATTCTTCTTTCTTTGTTTATATCTTAATTTGGACACGTACGGTCCATAAAATTATACTATATGAAAAGAGTATTTTTGAAAATATAATAAAAGTAGCCAGATAGGTCTCATGAGCGGAGACCGACAGTTTTAGAGAGAGAAAGAGAGAGAGAAAGTTAGATCTACTTCTTCTCCGGTGCGCGGCCGGCGCATCTGCGTCCGAGCTCTGGTCCCGATACTAATCCATACGGTGGTTCGGCTTTGGAGCAACGACGCGGTCGTCTTGAGGTCTTCGGTGGAGTGAGAGCGGTTTGCTTGTTCAGTGGTGGTTTCTCCGGGAGGTGGAAGCTCACGCAGTTCCACAATCGCCGGTTCTAGCTACCGGGAAGGGAGTCTCCTTCAGATTCGCCTTCGCCGGCTTTTGGTGACGGAGAGCGGAGGCTAGCAAAGCTTCGCGCTGCCGTGTCTGGAATCCGGGTTCTTTGGGTGAAAGCTTTTAGTTTCGATTTGTTTCAAGTTCGGCGAGTTTGCAGTTAAGGTGGGTTTGGTCATGGCGGATGAGTCGTTGTAGATGAGCAAGCTCTCCGGTGAGGTGACGAGTTGCAAGGAAGAAGAGGTTCTCGGTTCGCGTGTCTAGGGTTTGAGGTGGTTCAAAGCCGGAGGAGTTCTCGAGGTTCGATTGAACGCTCCGGTGTGAAGACAGCGCGATTGAGAACGGTGCTTGGTCTGGTTGGAGGCTCGACGGTTTCTGAACTCCGACGACAGAGGATATCGAGGGTGGTTGTTCCGGCGACGGTGAAGCGGATGAGGTTGAGTTTGAGGCAGTAATGACGCGTTTCGCGTTGATGGCGCAGATCTCGCCACGTGGCGAGCGGGTCTCCTCAACCTAATCCCTCATCTGGGTCGCGCGAAGGATTGGACGGTCGTGGTGGGCCGAGGACCTATTTGGTTTTTAATTCCAGCCCGTATTATTGTTTGGGCTTTTTGCTGTTTTTGTTGTATTTTGGCTGTTGTCAATGTCTGGGCCAGACCCGTTTCTAATATAATTCAATTTGAGGGAAAAAAAAGGTCTCATGAGCGGGGTCCGTACACATTGCCAGTTAACATCAGTTCTGTTATGATAAATGATACGTCTTGTGACAAAAAAAAATGATACGTCTAATCACCGTATATGTATTCTATATAAAAGTCTTTATTGACTCAAATCCTTTACCAAGCGTGCATCTACGTTAGATCCTTAGACAACGACATGACCCTCGCATACCTTTACCGATTTGCATGTACGTATACTTCTAATCTTACCCACATAATTAATATGTGCGTCTCTTGGAGTGTTAACTTACATGTCTCTAGTTCGTCTAGATTGTTGACAAAGAAATAGTTTGTTTAGATTTGTATAATATTAATTTTTGTCTTATATGTGATGATGATTTTAAAAATGATTTAAATTTCTCATGGTATGCCTTTTAAAATTAAAAATGTATATTTAGTAAAATAAATATATTTTCTTTTTAGTTTGAATTTTAAAACTATTATAAATATGAATCTAAAAGACTATAAATATCATTCACATAATTAATATATAAATGATAAATGAAATATGACTCAATTGTGTTTTGTTATCTTAAGTTTCTTTGATCGTTAATTCGCTTTACAGCATGTTGATTATGTGCTCATTATTTAAAAATCCAGGTGTAATTTTTAGAATCCCTCCAGGTTTTGCAACGAACAAAATACGTAATTTTACTGAAAATATATACCACTACAAATTTGGGGTTTCAAATAAACACAACGAGCCAAGTTTAAATCATAAATGTCGGTTGACAAAAAAAAATCATAAATGTCATCCTTCCCATTTATTTAGAATACTATAGGGCTGTTTGCTTGTGTTTCTATTGTTTTTAATTGTCTGTGTTATTAACTGATTGCTGTTATTTTTCTCAAAAAAAAATGATTGCTGTTATTTTTGTATAAACTAGAATAATCCGTGATGGTGTTTGATATGAACAAAGATATGTCGGTTGATTTGGTAGTTTTCAAAATATATTTGACGTGAGGAAATGAAATTATTGCACAAGAGCCAACAAATGTGAGAGAGTTCAAAACACGTACGTTCCATTTTAAAAGAGATGTGGCAACTTGATGAGCACCTTTCCGTCTTTTTTTTTTGGTCATTCATCGAAATAAATCATTATATCGACATAAGTTATATTCAAATAAGTTTTTTTCATGGTTTCTGTATAAAGAACTTACTCAAATTTTAATCTTTGCAGATCAATGTACGAAGGAGGATTTATTTATACACTGAAAGATTATATTCATAACTAAACCATTTTTACACGAGAAAAAAAACAAACAGAACATCACTAAAGCTAACGTTTAAATTCTCGGAGTCAGGTCAGTGATACGCTTTCAGACTGGTCAACTCTGTAGCACTAAATGTGTTTTTTCTAAGGTCGACCGGATCAGTCGATAGGGTTTACAAACAAAAAGAAGCTCTTGAAGTCCTACGCCAATGTTAAAAAAATATAAGACATAATACATGACGACTGAGAGATAAAGCCCAAATTGACAAAAAAAACTAGCAAACATAGATGAACACAATAACGAGATCTCCAAAGCAATAAGACATCCAGATTCCTCTTTGATAATAAGAATTCGAAACATATACTTTCTATAATAAATAGCACAAACAGATTAAGCAAAGTCCAAAATTTCAATGCCCAGAAAACAAAACAAATAGTTCCATAAAACCACATGGAACTGACAAAGTCGAAATGAAATTAAACATGCAACAAGAGAACAATAATGAGAGTAAGTTTCAAATTGGTAAAACCAATCCTCGATCATACGTTTAGGTAAAATACATAGGGTGAATCTCCTTATACCAGCCAAAATCAGTTTTTAAAAACAAGACGAAACAAGAATTGAGATAGATCAAAGCTAAAGAAAGTAAGAAAGATCTAAAACTAGTTGAAAAACTAAAATTAATATATATATTTATTTATTTATATGTGCATATATATATATATATATATATATATATATATATATATATATATATATCTAATTTTGGATGATCTAAGCTAAATATAATTTTAGTAAAATAGTAAACTTTAATATTAACTAATACGTGGATTTTAAAAATGAAAGAAAATAACACATTTTCAAATCATACATATTTAAATTTTATAAATTATGAATCATTTTGTGTAAAACTAAATTTTTGTCAAATATTTTATGACAAAAAATATTTTAAAACCAAAACTAGCAGAAATTACATACTATGTGTTTGAATGGAGAGCATATAAAAAGTGGAGGAGACACCCGAGTGGGCGGACTGCACCTTAACTAGCCATTCAACATTTTATGTTTTACCGTAAGCTGATCCAATTTATTTTAGAATGGACTGCAAGTGATACAAATTTGTGAACAAAAAGCACGAACCACTACCTACAGTTGATACACTCCAATTTTGGAGTGTTCTTAGCAGTTCTTCTTTTCTATTTTTATTTAAAATAAATTATTGTTATTTAAATAATATACAATATATACTAATTTTCATTTTAAATCTCAAACTACTATACCATTTAAATACTTTGTGATAAATTATAAAATTAATGTGTTAGTTAATATTAAAACTCAAACTATTATACTATTTTACTAAAAATATAATTATTTATTTTTAAATCATCAAAATTTAGTTTTAATTTAATTTTAAAGCTCAATATCTACATTTATGTATGCTAAAAATTATTTAATAAAAATATTTATTACATTTATAAATTATTTTACAAAATAAATACTTTAATTATATAATTAAATAATAATGTATTTATAACTATTTTCTGTTTTCTAAATAACAATATATACTTATTAGATTTTTTACTTAATTTATATAAAAATAATTAATTTTGTTATGTTTATATAAATAATAATATAAAAATGTATACAGTATTTTGGACTGTCTTTTATCCGCTTTTACCATTCAAACATATATTTTGAACCGTTAGATTTACTTGATCCACATTTGTTCCACTCGATCCGCTAGATCCACTCTTGTTCCACTTAAATCTGCTTGATCTGCAACACTTAATCTGCTTTCTTTATTCAGAGCCATAATGGTTCCGCATTTTCTTTCATATGTTTGAACCACAAGTGGTTCATGAATATTATATTATTCTTAAAAGTGTACCATCCGACAACTAAAATAAAATACTAAATGACAAATGAACATGTGTATGTAATTACGGAGTTCTAAATTTACAGAAAACATAACTCAAAATATCTGATTTTAGATACTTTAAATTATGTTTTCCATTTTTTCGTAAAGCTTAAAAATCCGCAATTACAATACACATATAATATATAAATATATAGGTATACTTTTAGATACTCTTGGTTAGATATTCTAACAAAGATGCTCTAAGAAATAGAGTTTCTAGCAAATAAAAGATTTTAAAGAAATGAAAAAGTAGGAAAAATGTCAACAGTCGACCCTTAAACATATACTGCAAGAACTTCTCGGAAACTTTTATGTATATGTGTGATTATATGCATGGTTTATCTTTCTAAAAGTAAATAAATTTTAATGTAAATCTAAACTATATTAAAATAATAATGATTCAGTGGTAAAAACTCAGAAAGTAGAAACTAATAGTTAAGGCTGCTCTAACAACATAACAGAGGGTGGCTGACGTTCAAAAGAAGAAAAAAAACAGAGGGTGACTATACAAGCCAATAAGAGAGAAGGCAATTGAATGCAAATGACTGTCGACAATGATAAAACCGATGTATACCTGTGAACAATGGAAGCTGAATTAGTAGTATTATATACAAGTAGTAAATAGTTATATGAACGTGTGCATTGATGGAGACCAGAGGAGGAATGTCCACACACACGCGCACCTTAAATACTGTAGTATATGCTTTTATCTGCACATCACTGAAAATCGAAGTAGGAGAATTAATGGCTTATTTATAAATATGCTGTTCAGCAAAAAATATTCTTATTTTTAAGAAGGGAAAAGAACTCGAAAATTATTTTATGGAGTCACTAAATCAAAAGTGCGATGAATATAGTACATTGAAAATCTACATCATCCGGTTGCACGAGGGCCTAATTTTTGTCTCCTTATGCTCCATCCCTTTCTCTCTCTCAAATTATTTCTCAAAGTATATATGTTCGTATATTATTATTATAAGTACATAATAAGATTTCACTAAAATGCCAACTTCAAATAATTATTTATATGCATATTCCCCATACGTATAGTGCATCCAAAGTATGTTGTTAATTGGTTGGTTCTTTTGACTGGGTTCATGCTGTTCATATCATACATCTGTGTGGATTTAAAATAGTGTACAAGTCTCTGTTTTTCTTTTCTCAAAAAAACAAGTCTCCTGTTTTTCAATTATAAATCAGTACTTAGAATTTATAAATCCACGAAATAAGTAATATCTAATTCGGCTAGATAAATTATTTTTGGTTGGTACCGAACATCATGTGAAGTAATCAGATAGATTCAAGTAGAAGACAGTTTATGGCTTAATATTCTTACCAGTAATTTCTTTTTATTTGGTAAAATGTTACAGAAATTCAAGTTGACAACAGTTTACGGCTTACACAGTAATTTTTGCTTTGAGAACTGGCATAATATGCATAAAACTAACTGAATCAAATTAGTTTTAAATTTAATTTGATAAAGTCCAATTTTCCTAAAGCAGTGAAAAAAAAAACTTAGCCCGGTCTTATTCATTAGCAGAGTAGCCAGTGGAGAGATTCGAAAGAGAGAAAAAAGTCCGTGAAGGATAAGAAAGAGAGCGAGGAGACAAAGAGGTCAACTTCAGTGAGTAAAGACATGGGTACGTGGACACCAGTAGCACACGTGCGCTCAATCATAACACTTATAATATGTTTTTCGATATGAATATTAAATACAATTAAAACATTTCTTCTCACCGGAAGGCGACGAGTACTGACGGACAAACCAACTAACACACTTAATTTAGTTATTGTAGGTCCACTTCTCCTTCCATTTCCTTTATTCAACTCTTTTCTCTATAACCAAATGAGCATTTACTATTTAATTTAGAGATTTATAATAAAATCGGTGGATTTGATAAAAAAATAATATAATAATAATATGTCGACGCGAATCAGTTTTACATTCGGAAGTAAAAACATTACGATGGGCGAAGGAGAATATGTTTCAGCATTTGACATGCCAAAACTTTGAGATAGATTTTAAGGAGCTGATTGCAATGATAAAGGAACTTCAAACATAGCCAAGTTTTGCGACGGAATTAGAAAGGATATAGACACTACATATAAGCTTCCTGGGACTTCAGCATCACTCATGTTCCAAGAGTGCAAAATTAAATTTCAGATTTTTTATCTAAGACTGCTAGATCCTTCCATATGAAATTACATTTTGTTGGTCGTTTTATTCATGTTTGGTTATCCAGACCACTTCAACAACCAAAAAAAAAGAAAAGAAAACCCATCAAGTAAAGAAAAGAAGAAAGATAACAAGTTTCACCATTTTGTTCTATTAAGCTCAAAGAGCCATAATCTCGAGGTGGCGTATTAGGGACAAATGTCCCACATTGGATATTAAAAGAGATCTTTAGTAATATAAATAAGATAGATAAGCCACTCCAATAAACACCAATTAGTTTTAGGTTGAAAACTCATTTAGCTTAACATGGTATCATAACCCCATCAACGCAGTCCAACCCAATCCATTATCGATCCAGTCCAAAGTCGGCCCATCGATTCTTACCCAAACATTCAGATATTGATGCTTAAAAAACCGTTATCTAGAGGGAGCGTATTAGGGACAAAGGTTCCACATCAGGTATTGGAAGGGATCCTTGGTAATATATAAGATAGACAATAACCAACGTTTATTATCACATCCGACCAATTTTTAGTTTGTACACACTGAATTGAGATAATTTTGAATGTCTTTCTTAGATAGAAAAAATTGTTGAATGCTTTTCACGAAGGAGTTGTAACCATTTAAAAAAAACGATATTGAAATTTATAAATGCAAAGATGCAACCACAATAGTATTGTAGAAGATAAATCAAAAGACAATCAAGTACATAAACACTTATGTTTTATTAGAAATTGTTTTCAAACAATTTATTACAAGATCTTATTTATTTAATTTTACACAATACGCGATACTGAAAGATTTCTAATTTATTTAAACTTGTCTCTTTCTCGCCTGATTCGCCAGTAACTATTTTAGAGCGATCAAGAAGTCTTTCAAGAGCTTTTTTCTCTCTATAAAATCTGTATATGTGTTTCTATTTCGATGCAGATGTCTCTATAGCTATTTTATAATTATTCTCTATGTTTTTAAAAATCTTTGTCCAAGATAACAACTATTTTATAATTATTCTTTACGTCACATGCGGCATGCGGCATCGACTACATCAATGTCTACACGACTTATTCAAAATAGAGTATTGACATCTATAAGCTCATAACTGCATCTTCAAAATTTACATCTTGAACACTAAAATACAATTTGATGGATCTCTCGTATCTCATTAGATTTATGAACTTAAAATTATGCTCTAACCATAAGTAGCCTTACATCAACTGATGAGCCTTTTTACATTTTCAAAAGCTATATCGGATGGGTGGTTTTACCTTAGCCGGGCTCCGTTGCACTTAGTGCTGGGTTTGCGGGTCGACCCGCCCCGACCCGCCCCGCCCCGCTGCGGGTCGACTCATTTTTTCGATTCAAAAATTCGACCCGCTTGACCCGCATCTAAAAAATGTAAGACCCGCCCCGCCCCGCATAAATTAGCGGGTAACCCGCGGGACCCGCGGGTATATATAAAAAATAATAAAATAATTATTTTAATTAATATTTTTTTAAAAATAATATAAATAATATATTTTAATTAAATTTTTAAAAATATTCGTATTTTTTATTATTTTTATTATAAAAAACATAATTTTTACTAAAAAAAATCATATTTTAAAAAAAAAAATTTTTTTTTTTAATTTTGCGGGTTGGCGGGTACCCGCAGTTTAAATTCGGTCGACCCGCACCCGCCCCGCGTTAAAATCACTCGACCCGCACCCGCGAACATTTTTTTTCAAATCACTCGACCCGCACCCGCCCCGCGGCGGGTCAAACGGGGCGGGGCCCGCGGATAATGAATCAAATTCCCAGCTCTAGTTGCACTAAAGAAAAAGCAGAGCAACATTTCTAGTGTTAGGTTTCTGAAGACAAAGCAATATCTTAGACAAGAAAAAGCTGCACTCTATTATTTGGTAGGTTGGAAGTCGAAATTGCGAGTCTCAAGAGACTGCAATTTTAGAAAAATATTTGATCTGTTTTTTGTACCTATTATTTTAGCTGAAAATACAGTTGTTGTCTTTTTAATTTATGAACGACAATCGAAAGGTTGACAAAAAAAATATTTATACCATTATCTGATTTTATAATATACAACTAAATTTGATCCGCACTTCAAAAGTATGAGTAATTAAAGTAAATCTCCTAAATTGTTAATACAAATAGTAGATTAAATCCTGAAAATTTGAGTGTTCATAAAAAAATCAAAAATAATAACGAACTAATTTCTAAAGAATGATAGATGATTGTTTTTGTTATCGATAAAAGAGAATGTGGTTAGTGATTTAATTAAAGTAGAATAATTCTAATAACTTCAGTTTTTTAAGTAGGTCCAGTGACACAAAGAAGTAATATTCCAACGTATATTGTGGGCAAAAAAATAATGTTGATTTTGTTTTAATAATATTGATACTGAATAAAAGATTTACATTAAAGATTTACATATGTAGATCAAGTAGAACAAATACATATCATGCATATCAAGTATAACAAATTCAGATCTGTATAATTTAATAAATTATTATATTTAAAATAAATGTTAAAAATTAATGAAAATTAAATATCTAAAAATAAAACTTTTTACAAATAAATAATAAATACCATGTTGACAAAAATAACAAACAATATCATCATCTCATTGTGAAATTTAAAATTTTATAAAATTCATCACAACTATAGAACAAATATTGTCGATTTTTGATATATGTTATTGTATTAACAAATATTCATTTAACATAATGTGTATGATATGTTTTACATAAAATTTATATGAAACTTTGAATATCTAAATTAAGTATATATGTGTTTATGGAATTGTATAAAATTTAATATATATATATATATATATATATATATATATAGGTAAAGAATATATCTTTCATATATTTTTATAAGAAAATATCTTAAAATTCTATATAAAATGAAAAAGTTCTTACTTTTAAAGAGGATTTTTGGTTGTAACAAACAAATCGACCAATTAAAATCTAGTAAAATCAAACCAATTAAAATCAAACCAACCCAAAATAGAGAAAGTTGTTTGAATTTGATGATATTGAATAAACCAAATATATGTAAATTTTTATAAACGCAGTATGTGAATATGATTTCGGTATATAAACAGACCCAACCGAATAAACCAAAGAAGTTGAATAGTTGTAATATTTTTTTGTATACTTATATGCAAATTTCTAATATAATTAATAATTTTTACTTTATTTATTTTACTAATATGATATTAATAATTAAAACATAGATTTTATAGTTTTTATTTTATTTTAATTTTGAAAGGTTATTTTTATATTATATTCATCAAATCAAATAAAATGTAATTTTATTGGAAAATATTTGTGCTAAAATATATTTATTTAATCATTTTTGATATTACTATTTTCTTATTTTTATTTTAGTAGTAAAACAAAACAGAAAATTTTATAGTCAAAAGTTGGAATGATAAATATATATTTTTAAATAAATCTGATTTATAATTATATAAACTAAAATTTTATAAAAGATAAATAGAATTGAACATGCCTAAACAAGACTATGCAAAACAAATGTAAATTTATTTGATAAATAAATTTACTAAATTATCATATTTTTGAAAATGTGAAAAATAAAAAAAATTTAAGTGATATATCTAGACTGAAAATAAAAGTTCTTAAATACATATAATAAATTTCAAATTACCAAATACCATATATGAATTTGTTAAACGAAGTTATATAAAATATTAGAAAATAAAAATTTATTAACAAGTATTAGTTATTTTAATTATATACTTATTATCAAGAGTAAAAATAAAATGAACAATAGTATCTAAAAGAAAATAGATGTACAAAAATAGACTGTTTATTAATAAATAAATAAAATTATATTTTCATCCATTGATCCTCTGTATAATTTCCAGTATTTTTATGATTTTTGCAGATCATTAATTTACTTTATATATTATTCTGCATGCAGATTGGACTACAAATTAAATAATCTGTATTTAAATATTGAATGGAAGATAAATACAGTATAATCTACATTTTAATTAATCTTTGTTTCCCCTGCATTTTAAGTTTTTAACTGCATTGCATTCAAAATCAAAACCATAGTTTTTAATTCCTTTTTGAACAACATATTTGTTTAAATACTGTGTTTGCCTCATTATATGGGCGATCATATATTATAATATTATTAACTAAATACTCAGAAAAAGTAATCAGTAGTTAATCTGAATCATAACGTCAAACTTAAATGCGATGTTCAATAAATGCAATGTTTAGCTATTTTTGAACTAAATGTCAGAAAGTCAAAAAGAGAAAGGGTACTCAATTCATATCTGCTGCTCGATTGTGTTTTACCTTCTTCCATTCTTCGGTATACTACCACACTAGTTAGTAGTATAGCCCATTGACTATTTTAAGTAATACCATATCCAATGTATTTCCCTATTTCTATGTCTGAAATAGAGAATTTTTAAAATAAAGATGTGTTTCTCTCCAATGTATTCCTTTATTTTTACCTCTAAAAAGGAATATTCTCAAAGATTCTATTTTTATTTTACAATAAGTATTTTTTATTTTTAAAAATTGCAAATCAACCCTATTCAATTTTATTTTTATAAGATTTTCATACATTTTTAACTTTGTTTAAACAAAAGTTTTACTAAAAAGATTATTAGGTAAATCAAAAATGTTATTTTATGTTTATAGAAACTGTATTTCTTATAAAAATAATTGTTTTAGATATAATTATAAAAATTTAAAAATTAAAAACTATTTTGAAATAAAAAAAATATGTCTCTATAATAGAGGTAGATATAGCAATTGGTTGGAGTACTTTTACTCTATTATAGCATTTGGAAGTGAATATAACAATGAGTTGGAGATGCTCTAAACCTAGATCCACGTTTTCCCACGTGAATTTCAATTGAATTGTGTATAGATTTTTTTGCAATAAAAATACTATCTCGTCTCATCAAAACCTACAAGGAATAACTTATAATGTTCAATTAATTTCGCCAGTTTCTTGTGTTTTCGTAATAATTAATTTAGAGCATTTCTAACAAATATCATTATTTCATTTTGAAAGGGCATCTAATCTATTAAAACAGAGTCCTATTTTTTATCTACTTATAAATGTTGTCATTTTAAATTTGGACCTATTCATATTTTACTAGAAATAGATATTAATAAGATCTTTTTGAAATCCCCTTGATTTACTTTCAATATTTCAAAATTTTCACTCCTATTTTTATGGCTAACAACATTAATTAATTTCATTCTAATTACTATACATTCGTAAAACTGTCACCATTTATATTCATTTGAAACTATCTACATTTTATTGTATTTATTTTTTCTTATTTATTCTTGCTTTTAGATTTTCAAAACCTAAAATAGCTGATGTGTTTAGTTGTGGTGCGTTAGAAATATACAAAAACATTTCATCCATTTTAACTATATATGAATTTATGATTCGTAAATTATATTTATACAACTACATGAATTTTACAATATAAATAACCTTTAATATTTTTCGTAGCTATAGTGCTATATAAATATATAAGTACTATAATAAGTGATTTTAATTAAACATATTTTACTCAGATGTGGGCTAAAATATTAGATCATCATTTCTAAAATGGTTAGTTGTACTATAATATATATATATATATATATTTACAGTATAGCTAAATTTATTTTAAAACCTATTGTATACAATAACATTTATAACTAAGTAAAATATATAAATAGATCACTATATATTAATAATGTCCAATAAGAAATCTAAACAATACGATTATAAAGTTACACAACATAAAATACTAAAATGTAAATCATATATTTAAAACGTTCAATAATAATATCAAAGTTGTACATTTATAAACGAAAAAAATATCCGCACGGACGTGCGGGCTCAGATTCTAGTTATCCTTAAAACGAGGGATTAATTGTGTATTGCTCCAATAGTTACTTTCGGTCGAATATAATATTTTTTAAATATAATATATTTTGAGTTATCAATATTAATAATTAATAATAATCGCTAAAATTTCATTGAAATATTATTTGACAAATGCTAAAATAAAATATTTTGAAAATATATAACAATAAGTACTGAAGTGTACTCTTTTGGATAACAAGTACTGAAATGTAACTATAATAATAAAAAGTGTTAATAAAAAAAAAGAAAAAATATATATATATATATATTTGAAATGTAAAGTAAGTACTAAAATGTGATATTAAAAATATCAATGATTGTTAAATATATATATAATCTTAGGGACTAAAAAAATAAGTAGTATTGTAAGAGATTAAATATCTGTTTAAAATGAAAGGATAAATAAATTTTCGAAATGCTCGTATACATATTTTATATATATATATATATATATATATATATATATATATTAGTTCCTTTTTCTAAAAGACACCACATTTGATAAAAAAAAGAACTATACAAAAAAATCATTTCAATTTTTCTTTTAAAAAAGATGAGAACTTATTTTCGTTTTTGATATGCCAGTTTTTTGTTGCCACGTTTACATTATTACATAAGTAGCTACAAAGCCTACAAACTATTTTATAAATTTGTTATTAGAATATCTTTTATTTATTTTGTTGGAAAGCATATATTTTAACTCGGGAACGTGAACATCAGCATGTTGTTGTGACATATTCGTCATGGAAATTATGTTTAAAAATTGGCTTACATGTGAAATTTTGGTGTTATATAGTCAATCTTGGACTGAAAAATCACAAGGCTCGAGATAGTTTTAAATCAGGATGTATAGCACATCAAATCTGTCAGGGTGCAATGGGGGTTAGAGTTTAAACGAATGGGATCAGCATAACCATATACGATTTACTTGATTAGTATGAATGTATATATCATATTAGATTGAACGGCGAAGAGCAATCTAAATCAAAACTTTATTAAATTAAGATGCAATATATAATAGTTATTAATTTATTTCCTTTATAAGGAGTCGTGCATTTATAGTATGGTTTGATGCAAGACTATTTGGCTTAATAACTTCTTTGGTATTTTCATTTAATATTTGTCTTTTTAATTCTCATGATAGATTTTATCGAACTAATCATTAAATAATACATAGAAATCTCAAGATCTTTAACTCCACCTCAAAATAATACTTCATCTGTTTTTTTGTATGATGTTTTAAAGAATATTTTTGTTTTAATTTTATGATGTTTTGAAACTTTCTATATAAAACTATTATAACAATTTATTAAAATATTAAAAGTTAATGTATATAACTTTTGTCTTATTTGTTCAAAATAGCTATAATTTATTACTTTTGATATTTTTTATAGTAATCAAATGATTTTAATAAAAGTATTTTTTTAATTTGTGTGTTTTATCCTAAACATCATGACAAAACCAGCTTTCAAAAAAAAAAACATCATAACAAAAAGAAACAAAAGGAGTAATAAGAAGCCTTTTCGAAGGAAACAAAAGGCAAAGTTAAAGACTAAATTGGCACAACATTTCGTTGTAAGTTAAAAGTCCAAGCCTAGTGGAATGGTTAGCATTATCCTACAGATATAATATATAATATATAATCTCTGTATCACAATTTAAATATATAGTTTTTCCAAAATAATAATTATAAGATACGTTCTATTAAAGGAAACCAAAATATATGGTGGCAATAGCCATCCGTGTGGTGGCTGCGTTGCATGGACAATAATGGGCCATAATGAATATCTGGGCTTCAACTACAATTATTAGTTTATCAATTAAATTTGATTGTTTTTATACATATTTGCTGTATAACAAGCTGGCAACAATGAAACTGTAATGGAATTTTCGAACGATAACGATTATATAGCATATATTATTATAGTATAAGTAAGGATAAGCTCATAAGCGTACTTTTTTTGGTAGGAAGCGTTGGTATATTATTTTTTTTTGGTCAAACCTTCGTTTCCATTATAACTCAAACAGAAGCATTGTACTCAATCTCAAAGAGATTGTTTGAGAACTGAAATAGAGAGTTTTACCGCCAGTTCATTACAGACTCGAGAAACAAAACAAAAGGGGACAGAATTGAGGGATTGACTCAACACGCCTAAATCATGGAATATCCTTCGAAGAGTCACCACATATTTGTTTCACGAGATTATTAGGTCTGGGCATATAATTCGGAACCCAAAAGAACGATCCGTTATCTGATCCGAAATATAAAAATACGTATTTTTTGTAAAGTATCACAAAAAATATCTGAACCCGAACGGATAACCCGAAAAATCTGAAATTAATAGTTAATATAAATATTTTGAAATATATATATAAGTATTTCAATTATTAAATTCAATATTTTGCAATAGTAATAAATATTTTTTTCAAAAATGCTAAATAAACAATTAATTATAAATAAGTATTTTATAATTTTCTCACTGAAATAACAAATCTACTCTCTATTAGGTAATGTATATTATTTACAAATGATGTTTATTTTTATGTTTGATTTAATATTTTATTGTTATTTATCAGTAATAAATTAATTTTTATTTAGTTTAGGTGTTTTTGTTGATGTTTTGTTTTAAGTCTTTGTTTTTCTACTTCAGTTATATTCGAACTGAACCGATATAACACGAATGCGAATGATATATGATTACTTTATGGGTTTTAGGATGCAATATAATTTTGAACCGAAACCGAAGTGTTATTATCCGAACGCAACCTGTATTAATAAAATTTTAGTATGGGACCTAGGAGCGTAAACCCGAAAATCTGAAAAACCCGATCAGAACGCCAACGGATATCCAAACACAAGACTTTTAGAATCTAAAACACAGATCACATCTTTGATGACAAAAGAGACAGCCTTCCAAAGGCCTGCCTTTACCGCCAATGCTTTTGCAACTAAGGTTGAAGTTATATAACATCGGTTATCGTTCTTTGAAAACGGTGTGTGCCTATTGAGTCTGTGAAACTAGTTTAGGCCACCTACGAGATTAGAGCAATTCCAAGAAGCATCCGAGTAAATAATGATTACATTTTTGGAAACTTGGAATAGTATGTTCGGGGTTTGACAGTCTTTAGATGAAACAGAGTTTTGTTTACGTGGTGGTAGAAATGTCTGCCACTCCTTAGCCCCCTTAATCAGTACCGGTCCTAAGATATTTCGGGTCTAATACGAAATCAAAAATATAGGCTTTAAATAATAAATTAATTTTTTTGTCAACAAATAATAAATTTTAAATTTAAATTCTTAAAACTGTAATTGACAATTAAGAATTACAATATCCTTAAAACTTATAAAAGTATCAGTTCTGCAAATTATCTTTCTATTTCATTTTATATAAGAGAAAGAAAAAAAAATATTTGAACATTTATCATGTTATATGTTTAAAATCATATTATATGTTCAAAACACTGTCTTAGAATTTATGTTTCCTTTCACATACGAACAACAAAAACAGAAAATAGAAATAAAAAAAAACTATACAAATTGTAGGCCCAATGCAAATGTTTCTTGTGTATCTGCTCAGGTCCGGGCCTCGCCTTAATAGCTTTAACCAATACCTCTGTTTCTGAGAAAGACTTATCTTCGAACTTCAACTGATTTCTGCTTGATTCCAACAAGAAATATATAGAAATATATAGTTTCCTTGTAATATGTAGTATTGGAGAAACACTTTTTAAATGTTTGGTTAATTATACTATTACAACGATTTGAGAAATATTATATAAACGATTTTACATGCAATAATTCTACTATTTTAAGAGAATATGTGCCATTCTAAACAGTCATATGAGATCAATGTTCGATAGTACGCCATGCGCCATGCGCCATGCTGAAAATATTTTGTAGCCATTTTTCCATAATATACATAATTTGTATTTTCTAACTTTAAATCTTAGATCTCACCATGTAAACCATTAATGAATCCTTAGTTTAACCACTTGATTAATAAGATTTCAGAGAAACATTAGAACATTCATATGTTATTTTGATAATATTAGGCAGCTACTACAATATTGGTTGTTATCTCTTACGCAGAAAAGATGATTAATTAATAACACTTTTTCTCAAAAAGAAGAGATTAATAACACTTTTGATTCTTATTTCTATGTGTAGGGCTACATATAAATAAACATGGATTTGATGGATGCACCAAATGATATGGTCGAAATTCAACCAAAGTAACATGCATTACTCATGCAGCACAATGTTTTGCAACTACCCAAACTTTTTGTCGGTTAAAAACTGCTAACCAAACTTAATCCTGAGCCATACCTTACTAGTATTCCGATCCATGGAACAACCAGAAAATGGCTGATGCATTACAACAGTAACTGAAAAAGTATATATTCTTTTCCAAGGGAAAAATGATTAAAACGAAAGATTATCGATGTTGAAATATAAGAAGAATAAAAGGTAGAGAAGATGGTTGCAACCAACATATTGCTAGAAAAGATTCTTAAGATGAGCTTTGGTGTTGGCTCCACTATATACTTCTCTTTCTAACACCCATGTGTGAAGGTCCCCATTACAATTTTCTTTTGTTTTTATTTTTTTTCATATCCAAGTGCTTGTCTTGGCTGTTGTATGCTTCTCCATCATCTTCCCCTTTGCTTCAGTTTCAAATACAGAATATTAATAGATATGTGTGTACAGTTATTATTAGAAAGGATACGAATACATTATATCCTCTCATCTCTTAGCTCTCATCCATATCAATAATGGTTCTATCAAATGAGGAAAATAATTATCTGAATGATGAGTCAATTAGTTCCATTACCTCTTTTTCTTTTAGGCTCACATTCATATTAACCTTCGGTTTCTATCACATATGGAAAATCTATACGGATATGACAAGTCATGTTCATGGATTTGGATAGATACATAACAATATAGGGTTGCTAACTTTATATTATGGATGTCGTCTGCTAGTTTGGTTAAGTCACAATTCTTAACTAGTAAATTTCACAGTTTTCGGATTTAGTTTGAATTAGCATGAATGATTATAGGATTACTGTTTTTGTTCCAGAAAAGGAAGGAGCCGACATTGTTAATTCTCACTCGAACTGGTTAGATATTAAGTAGCATGAATGGTGGATTAATTGCTATATTTTCGATTGTTAATTCCCACTAGAACTGGTTGTTTCAAGACGCATACTAAGTCTAAAAGTCTGGTTTTACAAGTCCAAAAACACATTCGAGGTTTTATTTGTCAAGTAAACTTAGTTACATCGTCTTTACAATGCTATCACTTTCTTTTTTTATATATGAATTCGAATATATTCAAACTGAACAACCGCATATACTAAGACAACCTCTTCATGCACACCAATGGACTACCATGTGGTGTGCTTTTCGCCTCCCCACTTAGATAATCATGTGGGGTTTACATTTTAATGCAACTTACTAAAGATGTAAGAAAATTCTCAAGATTTAATTATGTTTGCTCGTGATCATATGTAGTTAGGTAACATAATTGTTGCGTGACTGGAGATGGTTTCATTTATAACAGAAATGATCTAATAGTAGCGATAGGTTTATTACTATATGATTATTAAATTTTGTTATAGTTAAGGAGTTACATTCGACTGTAACATAACAGAAGTATTAAAAATGATTCATATATAATTATCTAGAATCAATCACAGAAATTTATGTTGTTCATGATCATTTGTAGTTGGATAACATGAGTTATAGCATGTGGGTGATTGTTAATCAATTGCAAGAATAATGAAATAATATAAATTAGTTATAAGATTTTGTTTCTTAACAATGAAATCCTGAGTCTAGCTAGACTAAAAATTTTCCTCAAATCATTTTAGTTCTCTTTCCGTTCTGGTATTCGAATTCGAGATCTTCCTAACTTTTCTCTTCTAAATAGTTAGGTGATATGCTGATTAAATTGTTGAACTGAGTGCTAACGATTGTACTGTTTTGATTTTTGACCTAAGATATATTTCAGATTATTCAACCATTTCGAAAATGATGTTCAAACAAATATTAATTGTTTAGGTATAGTATATATAATATATAATATAATATTTGATCATGCATGTAGTTTCCAAGCATGTGTGTATGGAATGGACAGGTATTATAATGAATGATAAAGAGAACAAAAGAGGAAAAAGGTGAATGTTAGCCCCAAATCACGTTGCCCCCTCGTGGCCTTAAGGATTCCAAATCAATTCTGTGTCCTTATGGTACGATCTGTGGGCTGATAGCAATATCCTTGATGTGATCACTAGCCGGCCTTTTTCCATCGTCTCCATTATGTCTTCCTTGAGATTTTCTCTTTCACACATAAAATTCTATAATAAAAAATCTACAATAAAACAACTATAATTTTGAATCACAAATGTTCAACTTCAAATTGATATATAGCCAACTGTTTGTTTTTGTTGCATACGGTTTTCAGTCGACTAGAGAACAAAAGTACAAACTTTAATTAGATGTCAAAAGAGTACAGTAGGGAAAAAAATCTTACAAAACTGATTATAAGGACTTTAGAGAAGTAAAGATAATATATAATGAATAGGATTACCAAATTGAAAAAAAACAATAGTGGATATTACTCGCTATGGTTTAGTGTATTGCGTAAGGTTTAGACTGATTAGGTGGAGGAGAAAACGAGAAGCTCTTTAAATATTAGCTAACTTCATTTTCAGTTTCGAAAACAAAATTAAAGATCAAAAGATGTGTAGAAGACTTATCAATTATCGTAAGAGTTAGAGTGACAATATAAAGCTGATATGTTAATTCTAGGAGTAATTAAGCCTAGTTTTAAAATTAATTAAATCATAACTACTATATCCACGTAATAACTTATTTGGGCTTCTTATAAAACTATGTGTGCTGCTCTATTAGTTAATCATCTGATTTAATGTTCCACTATATAAAGTTATATGGGCTTCTATATTAAATTCAAACCCATTGAACTGTATTTTCTTTCTCTGTACATCAATAGAGCTATATAGTGATCGGCCCACATTATACCAATTTTTTTTGTATAAACCTAAGACTGTTCTTTAATATCACAAGACTGCATTACACTGCAACTAGTATATAGTTGAAGCTAAATGAAAAGAATTAATCCTTAGGTTGTTGATCTTTGAATCACGATTATACCATTGACATTGAGAATGCAGAGAATTTTAGTGTTGCTTTAGAGGAGACAATCAACAAAACTCAATCGCACATACTATAGGCAGTATTTTTAAGGCCGGAGCAAAAAAGAAAACTGAATCGAATAACTATTAAGATCATAACTCAATATTTTAAACTGGATCAAACCTGGTTATCAGATTATATATATATATAGTTTATAAACTTGAAAAATATTTATTATAAATATGATAAATAATTAGAATATGTATAACAATGCGGAGCGGATAAACACCATCATTTTAGTAATAATTAAAAAGCCTTGTGCCTATTTATACATCATTAATCTCCCCTGCATTATAAATATATGGCGAAGCCCATTGAGATGATTTACAAGTTTTATGTGGCCCGACATAATAATATCATATATTACAACGAAAATCATATGTAATATTTAGACAATGTACAAATCGGTAGATTACCTATCATATTGAACCAGATAAAAAAATATATATATATATATATATATATTAATTCACATATATTATGATATTGATGCAATTCTATATGTATTACTACTAATATGATTTTCCTAAAACATACTCAGCGAAATTAAATTAAATAGATGTGGTTCGATTTCCAGCTCAACAGTAAAATACTATTTTATTGTGATTTTTACACCAAAACATTTCCAGTCCACCTGCATAAATCATATTATTTTAATATAATATTAAAATTTTACACCAAATTTGGTGTAACATTATTCACCATACTAAAATACTATTTATACTAATAAAATACTATTTATTTATTTTACTCCAACTATGACACCAAATTTGATATTGAAACTACACCATATTTGGTATTTTGGTGTCAAATTGTTTTTTCATCTTCAACCATGACACCAAATGTTACACCAAAAATAATATTATATATTATTTGATATTTTCTGTTTTAATAATTTTAATATTTTGTTATTTGAAATTGATAAATAATTATTTTATCACACTTTGATATTATATTTATCAAATTTTCGTAATTATATTTTTATAAAATTTATTTACATTTATAAACAATATATTACATGTATTTATTTTATATAAAATATATATGAAAAAGTACAAAACATTGATTATGAAAAACACATAATAAAACAATATATATATTCAAATAAATTTTGTATTAGTTTGTAATACATGTTAAACTATGTTATAAAATAAAAAATATTTTAAAGTTTGGTGAATTTAATAGTATTAAATATAACTTAAATAAAAATTATAATCAATATTTTAAAATAAAATAAATGATAATAACATTTAGTGATTTTTATTTCGAAAAAATAAAAAATAAAAATTCTATGATATTTTATTTTTTTATAACATAAAAATGATAATAATAATTTAGTGTTTTTTTACTTGAAAATAAAATAAAAAATATTTTAATTATGTAAAAATAATTTAAAAATATAAATAATACAGTATATTTATGTTTAGTTGCAAATTTGAACTGATTAATAGTAACTGAACTATGAAACATAATAAAATATGTATGTAAAATATTTGGTGTGATGAATAGTGTTACACCAAATTTGGTGTAACACTATTTACTCCACACTAAATTTGGTGGGATGGTGTCATTTTTAGTGTCATACTAGAGATGAAATTATATAATTTAGTGTTTTGGTGTTCCATTAGAATTGACCTTAATGAACCTATAATTAAATAAATAATAAAGAAGAAACTTAATACATATAATATTATAAAATAGTTATAGTGTGAAATTTAGCCCTTGATTGATATAACATTAACATTAGCATTATGCCACATTATCCAATCAACATTTATTAGAAAAACATTTAGAAAAGCATTTACTAAATGCTAATGCTCCCCAAATGCTCTCTGACAAATGTTCTCACATGAAGCCTTTGGAAAAGCATTTGCATTTACAATTTATAAGTTTAAGAAAAATATATAATTAGTTCATTTATTTGATTTAATAATATTATAAAACTATTTTTATATCCAGAAAATGAAATTTGGATTTCTAAAATAAATTTACAATATAAATATTTTTGAGTAGTATTTCACATTTAAAATATAATTTACTTATATAAATTATATTATATTTTAAATGTGAAATATTATTTTTTAAAAATAGATATTTTAATATATATATATATAAAATGATAATTTATTTATTTTATTTAATAATAATTATTTTATATCCAAAAATAAATTTTATTTTCTTTTATTTATTTAATAATATTTTAAATTATTTTATATCCAAAAATAAATTTTTATTTTAAATAAATTTTACATTATTTTTAAATAATAATATTTATAACTATTTATTTTATTTACTAATTTCAAAATTATGTTTATATCGAAAAATAAATTTTTATTTTATTTTATTTTAGTAATATTCAAAATTATTTTATATCCAAAAGTAATAATCTTTTAAATAAATTGTACATTATTTTTAAATAATAATATTTCACATTTAAAATTTAATTTATGTTATTAATTAAGATTCATTATTTTTAATAACAAATATATTATTAATATATATATATATATATATATATATTATAATTAATATATATTATTTTAAAATAAATATATTATATACTAACTTTTATAAAAAGATTAAAATTGTATACTGCTACTGCTCTAACAATCATCTTATTAAAAGTTTTAATGAGAGCATACAACTTATGCAGTATACTGCTTCTACAGCATACTATTACTATTTTTTCATCAGCTTTACCAATCGAGGGCTTAGTGTTGCGATCGGAGAGAAACTTGTTTTAATACTGAAATTACATTAAAATAATGTGGTTTTGATATTAAAATAGTGTCAAAAGCAAAAAAAAATCGGATACTTGGCCACTGCACCAACAATGATTATTGTCAAAATGGCCCCTAAATTGATCATAACTATATTGGGCCCAAGTACCTGCTTGACTAGCTTCTATTGTTTGTTCTTAGTAGGTTTTCTGCTACGTTTTATTTGGAAAAAGCTTTCTTCTTATCCCCTTGTAACATTAATTAACTCTCTTATGCATCACATGTTTTCCTTAACTCTGCACTCTCGACAAGCTTTTCTATTGTTCTTGGTGGGTTTTCTGCTACGTTTTATTTGGAAAAAGCTTTCTTCTCATCAACACATTCCATGTCTAATGTGTGGCCTGGTTTTATCAAAACATGTCATGTGCAAGGCATTAACAATTTTACATAATTCATTTCTGTTGAATCCGAGTTTAGTTCAATCTAAGATTATCTGATGTGACGCATATCATGACATGTATCGTAAACTTCTATAGTGTCTATCATAATTATTGATTTATTTGATCAATAACTATAATAATTATTTATTTCCTAAATATATAAGGTATTAATAATAATGATGTGGTAAATTGTGATTAGCTTATTGTTTGCTTACTTGTCGAAATCTAAAACCCAAATCTAATGACATGATAAAAGCGTACAGATTCATTACTAAAAAGGGCCAAGTAATCTGACACCTGTCGTACTTCACAGATTTGATTAATAATTATAAAATCAGAGACTATATATCCCTTCCTACGTGTAGTCAGTCTTTTCTTCAACCAATCTCTTTGCTCTTTTCATCTGTTGCGTTTAACTTAGGTTTTGCCTTCTTCTTATATCAATCCCTCTCTAAATATCATTGAAACTTGCTCAATCTATTCGTTGATTCCTTCTTCCTCAATCTAATCTCCTTCTGTGATCACTCCGACGGTCTCGTGGGTTTCTTCTACTCTTATTCTTGTTTTCTTCTGTTTAAAAGTTTAGGGTTTTGCTTTAATTAATAATCTCAGTTCTGTTTTGTGAAACCAAACATGGTTTTTGTCTTGTTCCAATAAAATTTTGAAGTTTATATGTTTTGTTTTCTAATCGAGAGTGTCCAAAGCCGAAACAGAGCTTTGTTTTTGTGGATTGTCATCTAATTATTATGGTACTCTGTTTTATTATTTGATGGTCTTAAGTTGATCATATCATGTTTATGTAACTGTGACGAAATCAAATCTGTTTCGCTTTTGGTGTTTAGTTCTCTAGGTTTAATGTTGAAACACCACACACACAGTGCAAGTTGTTTGATTGTAATGCCAATTCGAAATTGATGCTTTAACAAAATATGATTTTGGTTCTATGAGGCATGGTTTCTCGTTTAGGTTAATGGCCTGATTAGCAAGATAAGCTTTTGGCATTGTGAAGGTTAAACATAACTAGCAAATTACAGTATCAGCAAACCGCAATACGAATCTGTTTAAACGTTTTATATAAATGATTTCTTGATACTAATAACAAGTTGATGCTTCATTGTGTGTTTATTTTTCTAGTTGAGGGAATGTCTCTGATCACTTCTTGTTGATAGGCTAGTCTTGACTTGATGGAGGGAAATTCTAACTGGAAGCCTAACCAACAAGGCGGAGACACGCTTGCGACTAACAATGCTAATGATTGGAGATCACAGCTTGAGCCTGATTTGAGGAAGAAAGTTATTGTAGCAATGTAAGCTTTAGCCTCTCTACCAGAGTAATATAAATACCGATTATGTGAATGCATTGTTACTGATTCTTATTGAAAGAGAAAACGCTTTTGAAAAAAAAAAAAAAAAAAAGAGTCATGTCTTTGCTGTGATCTTCTATGTAAGCTTGCACATGATAACGATTCCTACCTTACACCAATAAACATTGCAACAGTTAAAGCATAGGAGTTGTCCATAAAAAGGTTATTATAATTTTCATTATTGAAGTGACAAAACCTAACTTCAACCTTGCTAGCTTTCACTCTGTCTAAACTATCATGTCATCATCCCTCTGTCTAGACTATCAGTTTTGTAACAAAATTTTATATATATACACTTGATGTGTCAATGATAATTGTTCTCATGTATGTGTAGAGTGGAAAAGCTGAAGACATATTATCCTACACGCCACCCAAATGAACTTAAAAATACTGCTTTATCATTTGAGGTAAAGATCTATGGCGCGGCTACAGATAAGGTACTCAAATACATGCAGTTTGTTTTCTTTTCTATTATTTACCTTCAGAATCTGAATCTTGAATAGGATAATAAACCTCAGCCCTTGTGAATATACTTTGCTGGATGTTGTAGGATGATTACATGCGGAAAATTAAGGGAAACATAATGAGTTTCGACAGAAAATTCAGAACCTTGCAATCTAGTAATGTGCAGTCTGGTTCTTCAGTCAATGGAACTAATCCTCCTGATCCAGGTAACGTTGTTTTGGTTTCAATATGATGATTTTAGTATTGGACTAGGAACTTGTCTTTTGGTGTTTTCATTATCTGAAACACCATGATGTAACAGAACTCACATTCTGTGTCTAGAACTGTTTTCAAATCATTATGTTTAGTTTTTTTTCACAATCTTTTTAGCTTATTAGTTTTTGTTTTGATGTTTTTTTAATATGTACAGCAGCTCAAGCTCTGAATCAAGGTCAAACAGTTTCCACCTCGTTGACATATACACAAACTCCAACAAGCCAACAATGGTTACCTCAAACCAACACTCAGAACCTAAACATTCCAATGGGTGAAGGAGTTCATTCAAATCTTCTTCCCGGTTCTCAAAGACAGATTCAGGGAAGGGAACAGCAACAGCAACAGCCTCAGCAGAAGCCACAGAGTTCCAACTACTTCCAGAATCAAATGGATCAACAGCTTTTGAAAGAGAACATGCATCATGGAAACTCACGTCCTCTATACATGCAGCCACCTATCCAGCATCAATTGCCTCATCAGACATCATTGTCTAGTATTCAGCAGTCCTTTCCTCAACCTCCCGTTCTTTCTAGTCCATCATCAGGCCAACAAAACTCTCAGTTGTTGTCAAGACATAATCAGTTTCCGGCACAGCGGGTCCATTCTAGTCATCATCAACAGCAGATGTCAGTGCCGTCTCAGGAACAGAAACGGCAAGAACGCGAGCAACTCATCAGCCACCTGATGAATGATCAAGACACGCAGCAGAATCAGCTAACATCTCTACAAAACAATGGAGAGCAGCAACAAGCAGCTTTTAGAGTATCTTCATCCCAGCAGTACAACAATATTGCTAGCTTTCAAGAACGGCCACTTCAGAATAATAACATCCAACAACGCCTTTACTCTCACAGTAACAATGCTTCAGCCTTACCCTCACAACAGCAGCAATATAATTTTCATGGATCAAGTTCTTTGGGTCCTCAAGGCCAAGAAGTGGGACAATCTCAGCCAATGATACAACAACAATACCAACCGCAACACCACATGCAGCAGCAGCAGCAGCAGCCTCAAAACAGAATCCTACAGCAACCATTGGATGATACACAAAGGTTTCAAGCATCAAGCTCTTTGCTCCAAACCCAACAGAATCAGCCATATCAATTACAGAGAACCTCTCCAGCAAATCCATCTAGTATGGTTTCCTTTCTTTACCAACTTGGGTGATATATGTTTTCTTATAGTAATTTTGCATCTAGTGATTACACCAAATACTGTTTTGTAGCATCTCAAGATTCTATAGGCAATACGGTAAATGCTAGTGGTGGTGGTGACTGGCAGGAGGAAACCTATCAAAAGGTATCTTTACAAACATGAAACTATAACTTATCCTATGAAACCTATCCATTGTTTATTAATAGTTAAAAAACTTTGCATCATCTTCCTGCAGATAAAAGCCCTCAAGGAGAAGTATATACTTGATCTTAGTACATTGTACCAAAGGTTATCTAATAAATTGCGAGAGGTACTTACATTCATAACCTCTTTTATTATTTCGTTTCAATCCTTACATAACCTAATGAAACCATTTGTTTGCCAGATTGATGCTCTTCCTCAACAAAAGATCCAACATGGCCCTATTGAAAAAGTAAGGGCGGGCAAAGCAATACTGAAACAAGTTCTTATGTTCTTAAATGTCCCTAGGAGCGGTATAACAGAGATTCACAGAGATAGGTTTAGTCTGTATGAGGAACAGTTATTGAAGTTCGTCAAGCCTAACCAGAGGCTATTGCAGCATCAGCAGCAACAAGTGCATCTCCCTCCTTCTCAGACACATCAAACACCATTACAATCCCAAAGTGGCCTTACCACCTCACAATCACATACAGCAATGCCTCATTCGTTGCAGACAAGACCTAAGATGGAACCAAAAGAGGAGACCAACATTATGATCTCCTCAGGACATGCCGTGTTATCTTCTCTTAAACAGAATCCTGCTAGTAATCCCCAGCCTAGTACGTTTCAGCAGAAACAGTTTCATCATCATCTTCCTATGCAGAGGCATCAGCAACAACCACAAACGAACCATCAGCAGCAGCTTCAAGTGCCTAAAAATGAGATGATGAGGCAAGAGGTCAACACCAAAGCTGGTTTGCTTCAGCAACATATCTCACCGAATCAGCGCCACCTTGCAAAGCCAATGGCTTCTCTGAACTACTCTTCTCCTCATCAGTTGGCAGAGCAGCAGATTCTTCCCACAACATTCAACAAAACTGGAACCTCATCACAGTCTGATGGCTCTCCTTTTGTTGCACCTTCTTCTATGACTTTCTTTGCTCCATCTCCAAATCTTGGTGATCCTGAAAATCCTATATCCGTTGAGTCACCTGCCTCACATGAGCATTTTACTCTTCCTCCTGAGACAAAGGCAGAGCGGCCTATTGATCGTCTGATAAAAGCTGTGAGTGAAGAAAGTCATATACAAGTTTTAATATCTCCCATCATATCCAATATATTAATCCTAATGTTAATGTGTATCTGTGTGGCTTTGCTAGTTTCAATTATCATCACCGGAATCCTTGGCACAGTCGATTAGTGAGATGAGCTCTGTCATCAGTTTAACTGACAGGCTTGCTGGTTCTGTCCAGTCCATTGGAGGATATAGAGCTCGTGTAGCTGAGGATTTGAGTGGGAGGACAAGGTTGCGTATGCAACAAGGAAAAACCAATCCTACTAATAAGAGATTCAAGCGCTCAATCACCACTCAGCCTATAGATATCACATCAGAAACTGAAAGCTACAAACAGTTCAGTAGCCTTGAATCTGAAGTTGATTCCACTGCATCATCTGGCTCCAAAGTTGTTAACAAGATTGAGGTAAGATCTGGAGCTTGTAAACTCATTTATCAAGAATATGCAATAAAAATAAAGCCATTTCTTGATATTGCAGCCTGGCTTGGCCCTCTTGCAAGAGATCACTGAAGTAAATGGGAGACTTGTGGAGACAGTGGTAAGCGTATGCAATGAAGATGTTGGTCCATGTGAAGTTACTACAGGAACAATAGTCACATGTTCTTATGCCCCTGTGGCTCTCTGTGACACATTCCAAGCTCTTTACAAGTCAGGAGATGTAGTAAGTCTCTCTAAAACTTTTCTTTTCACTAGTTTTCCCTCAGCTTTTTTATGTCTCTCTTATGTTTTGATGCAGTCACAGATTCAGCCGTTACGCTTACTAGTTCCTGAGAAATACCCACATTCACCAATACTTATTGAAAACATCCCCTTTGACGCCAGGTACATGATGAAACTTTAGTAGAAATTTGATCACAAGTTTGAACTAAACATTTTATTATGTGTTTTAGTGTAAACAAACCTGAGGATTTGTCCGCTAGAACCAGATCGAGATTCGGTTTGTCTATGAAGGAGTTTTCAGAACCGATGTCTCTAACAGAAATAGCACAAGCATGGGATGCTTGTGCAAGGGCGACGATGGCTGAGTACGCTGAGCGGCATGGTGGAGGTACTTTTAGTTCTAAGTATGGTCATTGGGAGCCTGTTTTGAGAGCTTGATGCGCACTCTCTCACCAAAAGGTCTGGGATTATGCACAGAGATGGAAACTTTAGGTTATCGTATTTGACTTGTGGTAGAAGAAACATCAATATGTGTGTTTTTGTAAGTACATCATGTCGTCGTCATAGACAAAATGTATAGACTATTTATGGAGATGTTAACCTAGCGTGGATGGTTCCAAACTCCATGCAATATTCTTCTAATATATTTATAAAGTTGAGCAAAAAACGAGAGAGTTGAATTGAGATTATTCAACTATCTACTTCCAATTCTATGTGCGTATCATATCTAATAAATATAAACAACAGTACTTTTACAACATGAAATCAATTTAGATTTGTTCCTTCCATTAAAAATATAGAAGACTTTGTTGCATAATCTAACCGAGTAAAAGATCATCAGCCAATTTGTAGAACGTTCATGATTAGCATGCACAAGATTGAAGGTTCCGTTTGTGAGCGATTTTGGGAGATGTAGGCAATTTAGTAAAAAAATTAAAAAATATTAATATAGATTTATGGGCTTATATTTACGTAATTTTCTTTAAATATTTTGGCTCTGCCATTACGGGTCCTGCTCACCGGACAATATATGGTTTTAAGAACTAGGATGGTAATGCGACATGTCTCAACCTTTTATTGTATATATATTAAACAAGCGATGATCTGAAACTAGCTATTACAATACACATTAAGCATTTCCAAACTAGATTCAATTTGTATAATCAGTATTTAAGTAACTTTTATGATAAGGTGAAACGGTTTAATTGTCCTCCTGAGAGAAGAAACGATTGAGAGAAGGCATAACTTGAGGCGGACGGGTCCTCAAATACTTGCGAAGATTGTGTTGTGCATATTTTTCTCCTTCATCTTCATTTTCCAGAATTCCCATTTTTCTATTCTCTTTACTTATCCTATAGTTTTTATATAAACAAAGAAAATCATTAGCATAGTATATAATTTAAAGAGTATACTATTTTATAAAATACTAAACGAATCAAGTATTAAAAAATATTAACCCGCATTATTTATGCTTTAACTGTATAAACCCACATTAGTGGAGTTCTAAAGTAAAGAAAGACAAACTAATAACGTATATTACATGACTAAGACCGGTCTAGTCACGTTGGTTGTCCGAATCAGTTTAGAATTTTCAAAATCATATTTTCTACTCGTCTGATCATTACACTAGAGAAAATATTCATTATATTATATACACTGTGTGCATGTCCTTAAGTTTTATTCCTTTCAAACAGTGGAAAAAAACTATTAGAATAGACTAGATGGAGACCAACCTGCAGTCAGGGTTTAATAATGCATTCCTTGTGAGTTGAAACACAACCATAGATGTAACAAATCCCATTGCTCCAAGAAGAGGGTACACCTAATTATTTTTGTTTAGTTAAGGTTAATTTAGACCAAATAATGTACTTTTTATTTACCTGATAATCCTCAAATTAAATTTTCAAAAACATCCAAAAGTATATTTGTTTAATTATATAATTTTTTTTGATACTGATATGATAGACATGAATCTTTTCAAATTTCGGAAACAAACACTTAAAATCATGTCTACAATATTACTAGGTTTTCTTACCTCAGGTCTCACCCAGCGCCCCATTTCAGTTGGTCCTTTTTCTCTCTTTTTGAGGACAGTGATCAAAAGCGAACTTGTACCCTACTATCAACTTTTTGTATATTTTCTTTTTTTTTGTTTGATTATGTTGTGTGAGAAATGGGAGAATCAATACGTATATATAGCGGGGTGACATAGTAATACAGAAGTCCATTCTCTTAAAATTGAAATTTAAAACCCACGGACTGTATTCCTGTGGGCTGACTGTATTGAAAAAGTTCAACTTGAAATACTTATAATTAGTTTGAAGTATTTACCATTTAAGATACTTTTCGTAAAATAAAACTATGTTTTATATTTCTTCTTAGGTTGAGCTGCTTAATACAGTAAGAAATCTAATAAAAACAATAACATGTATATAGCAACATAAATCATATGGTAAATAATGTATTTATTTTTTTTTGAACTTAAAAAGGGTTAAACCCGGGTCACTATTAGAACCAGACCTAATCCCCGGGAGAGTCGCAAGCCCGCGGATGGACTCCTTCTCATGGGCATTCAAATGGATCCTAAAGCATGGACACATATCCGCGTTAGGTGAATAAAACAATGTGACTTAGTTTCGCATAGCAGGAGGATCGAACCTGAAACATGTTAGCGTTCCAGGCCCGTCCACTGCCACTTGACCACAAGGCCCGTTCAAATGTATTTATTTTGTTGATAAATACAATAACTAGTGAAATTATGAAACATTTCTGGTGATGGAGCCTTATTTCTAATTAGACATTGTAAAGGTCTTAAAGCTACTTGCCCCAAATAAATAGAAAATCTTGAACCTACGTTTATCAAGTAACTTGGTTAAAGAAACATATTTTATCTAAATCTATGGGCAGTTTTCTTTATTTTTCTTTCTATCTTTCTTGACTTTTCATCTTTTGAAAAAAAAAAATTGACGAGGTCAAGTAATTTAAAACTTGATTATAGTGTCAAAATCTGCATAAACAAAAGAATAAATCTCAAACAGCACTTAAATATATTAATAATATATTTTGAATTGTGAAAACAAATCAAATGAATCATGTGAAACAAATACAAATAAATTCTAGCACATAATTTAAAATATATATTTATTGATGAAAATATATAATTAACGATTAAACGGTGTCAGGAGAATATCTAAATTGTAAAAGATAAAAATGGTTTAAAACATAGTTTTAGATAAATATATCCAGAATAATATACACATTATTATTATTATTATTATTATTATTATTATTATTATTATTATTATTATTATTATTATTTAGATTCAAATTAGAACTATTTTGTTTTTATAGAGCACCGATTTAATGTAGCGTGAACAAAATAATAATATAAAACGTCAATAAATATAACAATTAAGTATTTTATTTATACTTCTAATATTTTCTAGTTTCTAATTATTCAAACAGGTAGAGAGATACATATCGAGACCCGTTGGAATGTGTTGAACTGTTTCAAACGTATAATGATTGTAACAGGTACCAATATGAAATGAAAATCTGGGTGGAATATTGGTAGAGTGGGAAAGTCATATTCATTGTTATTATGGCCTTGGAATATAAATCTTAGTTTGAGCTTCTCAAGTTTGAGATATTAACCATTGATAACACTGTATTAAATTTGAAGCAAATTGGTTTTCCATTACGTGTGGAAATGCGAAAAGTAATAATAATACCACATCCTGATGCATATGAACCTTATTTTGGATGCATATGAACTTATGCCATGAATAGAGTGCCGCATGCCATTTTTATATATTAGCCAATGAGGATCCAGTCTGATCCCAAAAGTATGAATCGGGTCAAAAGCACAATTTTTCAACGTGATCACTTTACATAAGAATCAAAACAGAGAAGAAATTAATGATAAGTATGATGAGTGACGAAGTTGCAAGGTTTGAAGCAGCGTTAGGAAGCCATGGATACGAGTCTGGAGGTGGCATAACGCAGTTATCTCCGTTGAAGTAAATGCGTCTTGGAAACGCCCATCCTTTCTCGAACGTGAACGATGACGGGTCCTTTCGGAAGAGAAGTTCTGACTGTACGTTGCCTACTGGACCGGCTTGGCTCAAAAAATCGTTATAGAACTTGATCCCCCACAACATGGCCGTGTCATCTGCAATGTATAATTAATAACACATTAATTTCATTACCTACAAAAAGCCTCAATGTCACAATCTAATATAGGAATGAGCAACTATGGACTTACTTATGCCAGCGTAAGGACTAAGAGGTTTGTAGTTAAAGCTGAAAAGCTGAGTGATATTGTCGAAGTTGGGATGCTGAACAACCAAATTCCACTGCGAGTAATTCATATTGTAGTTGAAGTTTGTGATTGTGACCTTCACACGCCAGTACTCTTTGTAGTTAGTTTTCACATGCCAATGAACTCTGATGGGACACATATGCTGCGTACATTGCAAGAGTGGCTGGAGGTTGTTCTTCCCTGAGACAGCTGATACCACCGAAGCTATTTTCGGGTTGCTACAAGAAAAAAATGATTCAGATCAGATTAAATAAAATTAAACAAAAACTAAGATAGAGAATATGAACTTACTCGACACATGTACCGTTTTGACATCCACACGAACATGTTGGGCATGGTACGATAGTCTTATTGTAGAAAGCCGAGAGTGAAACACAACAAGTGGGAGTTTTCTGAGCTAGAAACTGTGAATACGTGCACGTCATGTTCCATGTCACTAATTAAGAAAATGTGAAATTAGAAAGAAACCAAGAAAAAAAGAAACATTAAAACATTAAAAGACTAAAACTTACACATAGCCTGAGTCTTTCTTCGTTTATCATCAGAAATAAAGTTTGTAGGCGGAACGACTTTAGCAGGCCCGCAAGTGTAACCAGGCCCTGGTGCCTTCAAAGTAACGTTCCTAGGCGCTCTAACGGTCGTATTAGTGGTACCAGATTGGCCAACACTGATCTGAAACGAAGAAACAGCGGTTGATGGGTCTTGTGCCCAGGAGCTAATCACACCGCCTCGACAACAGTTTGATATCTGCTGGTTGTAGGGAGTTCCCGGTAACAAGTCAACGACGGTGGGGGTTTTCTTGCAGCAATGAGGAATGTTACCTTTGAACTTAGAACAATCTCCTTGCTCCGTGGCTTGCGCACCAACCATACTCCATATCACTTCTTTCTTGTACCAACTCCATCCTAATTGCCAACCCGGGGCCTGGATGTGACGGTATTGTTGGAAATTGAAGATTGATACACGAGCCTGACGATTAAAAAAAAATGTTATGAGTTGGTTGGTATGGTAACCATAAACTCCATTGAAACAAGAATATGATTATATAACAAGCGGTATTTGATTTGAGGGGGGAAGTTATAAATGTTTCATACCACATAGCCATCACCAGTCCAGCTCAAGATATCCCATTTTATGGTGATGTTTCCAGTTGGATCAAGTGCATCATAAGCTTCTGTGTATAAAAAGATACAAAATAGGTGAGGTCATAAACAAGAACAGAGCCAAATCTATAAAGAAACAAAAAAATGATTTTTCTTATTAATTGGTTAAGTGAACAGAACAGATCAAAGCTTATGCATGCAACAAGTTGACCAACATCATCATCGCATGGAGATGGAGGTTCTAAACGTCAGATTCCTATATCTGTTTCTTTACATTTCAATTGTCTAAATTTGATTTTAAGGGTTTTATTCGAATCAAACACTAATTGTCACAGAACGCAAAGGAGCCTAAAGGTCATAAGAAAAAAAAAACAGAGCACTGAGCCAAACCTGTTGTGGTGAAGCTGGTCCAAGAAAAGAGAAACAGAAACAAAACCGAGATTATGGGGAAGCGAATGCCCATTTCTCTGATCTTTGACAAACAGTTTTTTGATCTCCCGCCGGCGGAAACTTCTCGAAGATGAGAGAGAATGACAGAGGATAGAGCTTTTTAGTTTAACTTACTTAAAACCAAAAGTTTCTAATTTTAATTGGTCTTTTACTTGCTTAAGTTTTCTATACATTTATAGATATACAATAATATAAATTGGAAACACCCAGTGGCGGACGTACGTCACGACCAACGTACGTTACGACCAACCGGGTCAGGTGCCCCTGCTAAATTTTGATTTACTTTAAGCATTTGTGTTAGAACTAGCTCAATCTCTATAACAGTGCCCCCCTACTAACTCAAACATTATTTTGGTGCTCCCAACTAATACCTGTCCTAGATCCACCCCTGGAAAAACCTATAAACCTTGACAGAGAAAAGGAAGAGATAATTATAATTAATAAAGCATCACAACTTCACAAGAAATGTACTACGATTTTAATATTCTGAAGAACATCACAGTTATCTTGGAAATAAAATATATTTTACAGTGAGTCTTTGAAGTTTCGCAAATTATACAATCCAGAAATATGTATGTTTTTGGTAATATGGTTGTTAATTACAGGAACATCTTTCGATTATAATTCTGATTAACGGTGTAAAAATAAAGAAATATTAAACACTAGAACCACCGTCACTGCCTTCGTCAACCTTATTCAACTATTATGCTGTGTGCTTTATGTATCTCTAAATTAGTGTTTTCTTACTCTTTCACTTCTTTGAAATCTAAATTTCTTTGGTCACAAATGTGAACCATTTGTATCAAACTTTTGAATTTTAAATAGAAAGCTCTTTTTCAAAAAAAAAATAAAGAAATATTAAAATATTATCATGTGTGAAAGTGTTGGTTTAAGAACATCCATTGGCATGAAAAACAAATAAACGAGTGGTCGAAATTTCAAGAACTAGAGTATAAACTGTATAATGAAGTTTTAATGTCAACTTATACATTTATAAACAAAGCCTAAATTTTCAAGGGACCAAATAATTCGAATAATATAAAGCGGAAACAAAGACATAACTTACAAGAAAATATTTCATTCTTTTATTTTCAACCAAACAAATATTTAAATACATTTATTCAACTGGTAAAACACGTAAGAGGCTTTTCAGCTACAGCTACTAATTTATTTGCAAAGTACAGTTGTTTCCAGATAATGACGGCATGTATTAAAATTCCTTGGGTCCATCCGAATCTAGAAGGACCCAAATTTCTCTAGCTTTTTATTCGTTTGTCACGGAGGTATGCGTCACCGCCTCTCGTTATAGAACAGCCCAGTCAACAAGCCGCGTAATTTTTGTCGGTTTATGTTTTTTTCTATTATCCTCTGTTGGATACTGAGAAATGAATATGTTTTAACGAAAATTGTTCAACTCAATCTAATATGGGCTTTCTATACATGAATCAGGCCAAGCCCAGCTCATGTATCTTCTGTTTTGGACCCGATAGTTTTTGCTCAAGTTCCAAGGACCCCCAAGCCTGTGCGTTGGAGCGTACACGGATTTGCAATCAGACTACAACTGAGCTCTCTATTGACGATAAAGACAGTATCTATGATTTTGAGAAAATTTATGAGGTAAGAATTTTGCAAATTTTGTTTCCTTTGGTTCTGTGACTGTTCCTTGTAGCAAGTAATGCTCTTTGGACAACTGGATTTATTCCTGACTGGGGTCAGGCTAATGCAATTATCTCATTGTAGAATGATGAGGATCAAATTAAAGCTTTAAGTTAGGACAAAGGGAAAGATGGAGGATACTTTTATGTTGATGAGAACTTTGTAGAAAATGTTAGAGACAAGGAAGTCAAGCTGCAGATCAAACATTGGTTTAACGTTTCAGGAACGTGAGCAAAATCAAATGCAAAACTTGAAAGAGAGTCAGTTATTGCAAGTGTGGAAATGTGTACACAGCTTCAAGACTATCCGTAAATGAAATCTTATCAGATAATATATTTGTCTATACAAACACAAAGATGGCGAAGCTTGAAGGAAATTTTTTTTCTTAATAATCAGAAAGAAATTTTTTTTTGGTTAATCTAAATTTTGGTGGTCAAAGAAAGAAAACAATTGCAGAATTCATTATTTTTTGCATTAATGTTGATGTGAGTTTGAAGAAACATAAAAACAACAAAATATGTAAACTAACATGTTATATTATAAATATTAAACAGTAACAATTAATATCATATTTTAATGCTACTTGCCTATTTTACTTCAAAAAGATAACAAATTGACTTTTTCGAATTGCTTAAATTATAAAATTTAAGAAGAAATGTATTAAAAATCTATCAAATTCAATAAAAGCAAATATTGTGAATAAAGTAAAATAGTTATATTTTAAACGAATTGTTTTAGTATAGTAACAAATATAATCTCTATAAAAAGAAATAGTAAAATTTGTAGTAAAAATAGTCAAAATTATAATTAAAATAAACTAAAAATTTCATCAATGTATTATATAAGCAATGTTTTTTGCATTAAATTCGATCAACATTTATTCCAACCGACAGACGTTCTTATTGTTACATTAGATTCTTTAAAAGATAAACAAAAGAAGGGATCTCAAACACACACATAATCAAGAGAGAAAATAAACGAAATATTAGCCAGTGGCACGTTTGCATCTTTCGTAGGAAGTGCAAGGTGCGTTTTTCTGATTAGCTATTCCGATGCAATTAGCAATGATCTTACAGTTCGAAGCTGGCCTCTGCTTCTGTAGAACTCGGTAGCTTACTTTATTCCTCTGTTGCTGTAGAACCCGCCGCACCAAAGCCTCAACTCCATCCTCCTCAATCTCCGCCGTTATGCATTCTCTAACAGTGTCTCCGGGAGCACATCCGCCGTATCTCAACCCACTTGTGGCGTTCCCTGCAGCTGCAGTTGTCGAAGCCGCTGCAAGAAGAAACATAAGAGAGACGGCTAAGAAGAAAAAGAAAAGTGATTTAGCCATGTCTAAAAAGAAATAAACTAGGAGATGTCAGATGTGGAATGAGTAGAAGAAGAAGATAGATGGACAATACCATCTCATCTCATCTTATCTTTATTCACACTTCGATTTACTTTATTATTTTTTATTTCTAAATTCCAATGAATTATTTGGCATGTTCACTTTTGTATTTATTTCTGTCGGCAAGTCACTCTTGCTGGTCTAATAACTGCGGTTGGTCACTGATTTTAATTAGGTACATATACTATTCAATATAGCAGCAAATGATTGTATTTTAACGTTAATCTTTCTGGTACACCGTACACACCATAGCATTACTATTATACACTCGTAGCCTCGTACCTTTCAGGAATCTGGTTCTCGTTTTCTCGTAACCGATCCATACCCAAAAAGATAGCCACACCCTAAATAGCATCAAAGTTTCATCGGACATCAATTTCCTGTTTCAAAAACTTTATCATATGTCAACCTCCGGTTTAGGTAGCACCGAAGCTTTGGCCTTTTTTAATCGAGACGATGCATGTTGTTGGTTTGGATACAATTACATCAACATCTAGATCCAAATTTTGTAATAGGTAAAATATTTAAATATTTGAGATACAAAAAATGTAGAATTTAGATGTTACATTTTTATTTCAAAATCTAAAAGATTTGATTTGAATATCTTCAATATAGCTATATAAATCAATTCATTTAGTTATTGTAATTTTATATAATAATTTAATCAAAAATTGTGTTTTCCACCAAAATTAAAATATCTTATTTTCCCGTCAAAATAAAAGAAAATATGATTTTCCAACAAAATCATAAATTATGGTTTTTCACCAAAACTTTTATCACATTTTCTTGCCAAAACATAAAATACGCTTTTTGCATGTAAATCACATTTTTTTTGTTAAAACCGGAAAACTAAATTTTCTTGTCAACAATATAAAATTACGTTTTTATTAAAACCAGAAAATAGTATTTTTTTCGCAAAAACCGAAAATCATGTTTTTATTCGAAAAATGGAAAATCATAATTTTCATCAAAACCAGAAAATTACGTCTTCTTGTCAAAGGCAGAAATCAAGTTGTTCCGTAAAAATTTGAAAATCACAATTTTTCGTCAAAACCAGAAATTATATTTTCGTAAAACGTAAAATCGCATTTTCCCATCAAAACTGTAAAATTATATATTTTCTTTAAAAATTATAAATTGGAATTCGTGTCAAAACCGTAAACTCGTGTTTTTCTTATCAAAATATTAAGTGTTTTCTTTTAAACAACTGTATAATTATGTTTTCATCAAAACCGAAAATCATACTTTTTTCCTAAAATCACTAATTGTATATTCTGTTAAAATCGAAAAAAAAAAATTTCATCAAAACCTACAAAGTTAATTTTTAGATATATTTATTTGATTATTATAATCAGTTCATTATTAAAATAGAAAACCATGTCTTTTGGTTTTTTAATTACTAGTATTTAAATGCTATTAGAAAATAAAAAACTAATAACTTTACTTCTAAATATTCTATCTGAATACAAATACTAACCGAAACAAATAATATTTAGATGCAATATCTAAATATTGCATTTAGATCGATGTTATATGACCTTTGTTGATATCAGAACCAGAAAAACGAACATGACCTTTGTTGATATCATCCAAAATGGGTCATCACAATTCGCAAACACATTTTCTATAAGCATTTTTATTTCTCGTAAAAACAAAACAAGAAGAAGAAAAACACATAGATAACCTCAAAAAACAAGGAAAAAAAAAACACAAAAAAAAAACAAGAACAAAAAAATACAAAGGAAGAGAGATTAATGAGCCCCTTTAAAACACCAGTTAGTGAATATAGTGATGAAGACACCTGTAAGAAAAAGAGGGTTTAAGTAGGTCTAATCCTGGCGATCTCAAGCAGAAGTTTATGCAAAGCTTGTGGCTTGGAGAAGAAAGGAGCATGGTCAGCGCCTTTTAACCTGTAAACTTTTTCAGGTGGACTACTATTGATCATGTTTTCTTGGAGAGTCACTGGTATGGCATTGTCTTCTAGCGTCTCTATGTAGTACCGTCTCACCGATCCGTAGTTACCATCTGAGAGAGAGAGTTTCTCAAGGACCGGCGCAAATGGGATTGACCTCATTGATACAGAAGCCAATGCAATATCCTTTGAAGGGCTTTGATTGAACAAAAGGTCTCTGATGAGAGATTTATCTAAGTCAATGGCCGTTGGAGGGTGTTCACTACCACTTTTGTAGATGAAAATCTGAGCTTTTCTTATTAAATCGTTCTGACCTGCCTGATAAATGTGTCATAGTTGTCATTAATCTATATAACACGAAACAAGCTTGAAACACAAGGAAAGATCAGCGAGATAGCAAACCTGCAAAGAGAACATATCGAGTGTACTTTGTCCATTAGTCAACATAGCTGCAGCGAGGAAAACAGCTTTTGAAATCTTGGAAGGAAACAGTTCCATAGCATAAGACATACATGCTCCACCAAAATCATGACCGACCAAGATCACCTGAAAATATTTTACATAATAATAACATTTTCTAGTATTTTTCCTAGACCAGAATCAAAGGAAACGGAGTAGAACAGAGACGGAACCTTTTCTCCTATGGGAAGCTTTTCAATAAGATCAGTAAGTGGCTTCACGTATTGTGACAAACTTGCAATGCCATTTATATCAAAAGAGTTGATACCGCAACCAGCTAAGTCTATGGCAGTGACTTTGAAACCATCTTCTTCCAGGAGCGCAATGGTTTTGTACCAACACCATGCACCGAAACCTCCTCCATGGATGAGCACAAAATGGTTTGTTTCCAACTCATCTAGCTTTACACCCTGACTTGCAAAATATTGAAGATTTTTGCAGAATAAGGTTTCATCATTAAATGTAAAATAATGCTACACATTTGAGTTCTGTTCCTAAGAATGTCACTGTTCAAAAATAGCATTTGAGCTAATACACAATTTCAAAGTCAAAGAACCTGGTTACGGAAATGATGAGGCTGTAAGAGAGGATCCGTGGAGGATCTTGACCTAGAGCTGGAGCTCCGAGGCAACTGACTCTTCTTCGAGCCAGAAACGGGATGACGTTGCGAGGCTGACCGTTCGAACGGCAGTGATCTGCCGTTTTTATCCTGTCTGGACAAAATGGCAGCAGCGGCAAGAGCTTGCTCCTGAGTCACGGCATCATCGAACTTGTTGTCTCTCCTAGAGGAGGACGACCTGAACCGGTTCAAGCGGTTGGTGTTAGGACCAGAACCCGACCCGGATAAGGATGGTTGTCGTTTCTTGATGGGTCGTCTCTTCTTCACGGGCTTCGGTGGAGCGAACAGAGAACATAGGTTTCCCATGAAGAGAATGAAAAAGGCTCAGAGCTTGTGAGAGAGAGAGGGAGGGAGTAAGAAAGGTATGGGCTTTATGGAGTTTGAGAGAGAGAATGTGACGTGAGGTTCAGGAGAAAGTGGTGGAGAGAAAGTGGAATGGAGAAGCTGGCAACTTTCTAATGGCTTCTCAACGTCTCTACTGTAAACGGTAACCGTGAGGCCAGAGAGGGACCAGTGCTAAAGGGGAAAGTTTCTAAATCTTTATAAATTCACTTTCATAGTTTTTCATTTAAAAAAAAATTAGGGGGTGTATTCAACTAAGGATTTGAAGTGATTTGTATTAAAATCACAAATCCACTGTTATTCAAACGTGGATTTTAAAAAATACTTTAAAATCCAGTGTTATTGAACTTGACATTTTATAAAACACTCTGAAATCCACTACAAAATTTAAGTTAGAGATTTTAGATTGTTTTAAATGTTTCTAGAGTATTTGAAAGGAGTTTTTTAGTTATAAAAATAAAAATACAAATCCCACTATTTTAGATGAGATTCTAGAGTTTTAACAAAAATCACACTAAATTCTCTAATTCTCCTGCAATCATCTAAAAACTCATTAAAAATCAAATCACTTCAAATTTCAGATTCAATACACCCCCTTAGTATACGTTCAAATTTATTATTTTCATTATTGGGAAATTTGTAATTGATTAACACCTTTGGGTTAAGCTGCACCAATTGAAAGACGCAAATTACCTTTCTGTTAATAGAGTTGTTATCTTACTATGGACACATCACTTTGTTAATAGAGTGGCTATTTTCTGTAAAACTAATAAAAGAAAAATATTATACTGCAGTGTAACTTTCTCGTGGCTATCCACTTACAAAACAAAGCACTCCTTCACATTGAGCTTTCATTAAGATATAGAAAAGGACTAATAAATCACACTTTTACTCAAAATGTGATCATCACAATATCAAAATTTTGTTTGGACCACCACTACATAACATATTAAAGTATTTTGAAGTTATGAGAATCAGATCCCCAGTAAAATACATGCCAAAAGATATGTAGATGCTAAGCTATCATCATAACATTGCATGTGAATTCGCTCGTGGTGCAATATGTACGCAATCATATATATGATAAGTAGAAGTGTTATCAAAATTTAGTAAAAATATTGACCATTGCCACTTTTGTCTCTCCTTTCGCTGGAGAAATAACTTCAGTGTAATTGACATCTCGATATATTTGTGATATATGAAAAAAAAATTTCTTAAAATTTTTTCTTTTAAAAAAAAGAAATATTTAAATAATTGGATATCTAAATCTTTCACTTAACATTTCGGTTATACATACAGAAAAAATTTAGAGTTAAGTTACCAAAGATAGATGATATATCGAAAAGTGATTTGTGATATCGTGCAATTGAGATCAAAATATATGAAAGATCATGTGGTGATTGTAAAGTTAGTAAAACAAGACAAATGAACCTCCAAAAAATTAATATGCTGCCTGTCGCACAGAGTGGAACTCACGAGCCTAGTGAGTGGAAAAGGGTCATTAGTTGTGGACGATTGAGGAGTTACAAGTGGTATCAGAAATGGTTAGTCATCTCTTTTTTGACCCGAGAGGCATCTTCAGAACCGTCGTGGTGCGAAACAAGAACGTTACATTCTATAAGTGGAGATAAATTGTAACATCCTAATTTTTGGTATATAATGAAATATTTAATAGAATTAATCTGGCTATCTATATCATCAACATTTTGATGCACTTATATTTTCAGTTGTATATCTATTTAAAACTTTAGAGTTAAACGTATTTGGATTAAAGTAATGAAATGATGGATGATCCATCGAGAGTGATTTATGATACTATGTGAATAAGACCAAAACCCGAAAAAGATCATGTGGTAATTACAGAATCACTAGATAAAATTTCTGATTCTTAAAAAAATTAACGCATCATCCATCGCACGGACCGAGAAAAGACGTAGGAGGCCCATTAGACAGTTGTGATGTTACATTAACTTTTCGGTCATCTACCACGACCATTTTCAGTTGTCCCAATGAGGAGTACTATACTCAAAATGATCAGACGTATAGCCAAACTGTGTTGAACAGACCATATATAAGCAAACATGATCATTTTCTAACACATTTGATTATCTACTTTTGATTTGTTAGTTTAGGTAAAGATCTAAATCTATGTAAAGAATATCAATTGGTCACTGTACTACTAGTTGTAGATGCTTCACCTCGTGCACAGCATCGCAGACAAGTGTAAGTAGAGAGACATGCGATGGGTAGAATCGGCACATGCTCTCTTTGTTTGATATCCTGTCACAGATCCCTTTAACTTTGCTCTTTCATTAGATCCAGCAAGTACGTACTAGCTTTACTCAATTACCAGTATGTATTTTACCAGGAAGAACACGAGTTGTTAATCATAAGTGAATACATCTAACATATGTGGATTGTCCTAGGATGAATATAACAATGAAGTTGAACCCAATAATGATGCTGGGGAGTTTCAAACTCTTCCACCTCCATATGGTCAATTGTATTAAGGTAAAGTTTGAAATTCCAATATTTGATTTATCAAAACTATTATTAGTCAAACTTCTAGAATAAACAAAATGTGGTTAAAAGCATGGTCTGAGACAAATTGCCTTAAGATAGCAAACCATATTGTGGCTTATAAATTTGATATGCATACGGTGATAGAATCCACGATTAAGAAAGTCTTTTTTTTTTGAATGAATTTTAAATTTATTCATCCGAAAAAAGCTTTTTTATAATGAATGCATCTATAGTTTGAAAATAAAGTGCTTACACAGAACTATTTGGAACAATGAATGCATTAATCGTTGACACGATTAAGAAAGTCAAAATGGTTGATAGTGGAGCCAGTGCTTTAGAATTTCGTCATGAGGATATGGTCTTGTCACATAAGGAACGACAAATACCGACCCCTAGGTGTTTTATTTTTCCTTTTTTGTTTCTCTTAGGGATCGTCAGTTATGGTTCATGCCTTAATTTGCAGAACTTTATTCATCCAGTGTTTAAACTTTACAAACAAGTATTGAAGATACTAGAGTTCCTCCTGATACTAGAGGGGTTAGCGTCTCTGGAACAATATTTATGCTTGAGAATCCCACTCGTTTTGTGATAAGCTGTTTTGTAGTAGTAGTTTGATGAAAATTCTTAGATGATACAGTAAGCTTGGTTGTTAATCTGTCTTCAAGCTATAGGGGAACTAAAAGAAAAGAACAGTGAGTGCAATGACAAGCAAAAGATCCGGTATCTGATTAGTGAAGGATTAGAGAGGATTAAGCAACTTGATGAGATGTTGACATGCAAGGCCATTAAAATCTGCTTTGTCCTTGTAAATTGTAATATATTTGTCCTGAATCCTGATAGCATGTGAGATCAACAATTTGTCTGATTATAACAAAAGTGATGTACAACTACAAGGAACCAAAATTCTTCTTAAACACGTTTGTTTTATGCTTGGACAGTTTTGATATCTGAATGTACACATAAGTCTAGGTGATGATGATGAATCCTAAATTGTAACAAAAAGGTAAATTAAAATTTTGAATACCGCGTACAAATATTCAGTTTCTTCCATAAGGAATAAACATTACTGTTTTTATTCAGATACTTTTCTTTAACGAAAAAAACTTAATATCTTGGGATTAATTTTGTAAACCGTTGTTGAAAATGGAAAGGACGATGTCCATTTCAGTCTTTTTCAAACACATTCCAATCTCCACGCCACCTGATTGGTCACGCCTCTCTGCCATCCCGATCGCTTCCGCCTGGTCAATAGAAACAATATCAACCTTAGCGGGTCTTCCCCACCCGAAATCTGACTCGTAAACTTTTAACCGGGCCGACCCGGCTACAGTCCCGAACTGCGTGCTCCCTTTCTCGAAACTGAACGCTTCCGCGTACGCCTCCGCGGCCGTTTCGATCTTCCGCGAACTAAGTCCCTTCACCAAACCGCTTAGGATCTCAACCGCCGCAACGAACCTCGACATCTCCGCCGCCTCGTGGTCGTAACTACCCGCCGGAAACACGCAGTTCCCGAAATACGTCGCCGGAAGCGGCGGATCCACCCGATGCCTGAAATCTCCGACGGCGAGGAGGCTCACCGATCTCTCCTCGCTTCCTCCCCGCGCCTTCACGAGGCAGGTCCACGCGTACGCGTAGGCGACGACGAAAGTCGACAGGTGGAGGAGATGGCTCGGCGTCGGCGACGACTCGCTCTGGACTCGCTCCTTGAGTTTCTCGATGTCTTCCTCGGAGAGCACCGCCGTCGCGAGTACGACGTCGTCTCCGAGTTTTTTTGGCGGGAACGGAGTTAGGCTTCTGGTGGTGTTGGTTGCGTCACCTTTGAGGGATCTCAGCATCTCGATCATCTTTTCGTCGACTCCGATCACGCCGTTGATCAGCGACCGATCGTAAGAGGGAGTTAGATTCTCCGGTAGAGAAGATGAGATTCCGTTGCTCTCGAGTTGTTTGCAGATGTGAGCCCAAGCTTTGATGAAAGTGCTTGACGTTTTTCCGTCTAAAACGGCATGGTGTGTTACGACCCCGATGGAGAATCCCTGGTTCGGGAACAACGTGATTTGAAGGGAGAGAACTGTGGCTGAGTCATCGGAGACCGGTAACTCGGGGAGTAAGTTGTATAACTCGGAAACCGGACGTTGTCCATAACCGGATAGGAGAGAAAAATCAGCTCCCGTCTCGGCTATTGTTACTGAAACGGCGTCGTTTTGAGAGACGACGATGCTGGGCTTGGGCTCGTTTTGGGCCCATGTTATGCGGCCGGCGAGAGGGAGATAGTTGCGGAGGACGAGGGACAAGGAGAGCTTGAGTTTAGGGAGGATGAAGGAGTTGAAATGCTCATGCGTCGACTCGGTGTGTCTGTAGAAGAAGACTCGCTTCACTGGGCTGAACAGTAGCCACGGCAGATCGAAGAACGTCAAGGGAATCTTGAGCGAGTGGGGGACCGAGTCTGAGGCGGTGGCAGGGGTGACTCGGGCAACCTCGATGATGTGTGTAGTCATTGGTGACGACGAGTATGTAGGATGTTTCAATAATAAACCAATACTAGTAACTATATATAACAGAACTGCAGAACAGTCTGAGATCTATTCTACTTTAACGACCAAAACAACTTCTTTCTGGGAGGAGGATGACTCGGGGAATCTCATCTATAAGTAGCGTCATTGGTGACGCTGGTCGGATCGCAAATATTTAGAAGTTCCATTGAGAAAATAGTAAAACACCAGTGACTCTAGAATCTTTTGATCTATGTACATATACGACCAAATTACCCATATGTCACGTGTTATGAAATAACTGACATCTCAAAGGTTCACATGGTGGTATTCAACTCACATGGTGGTGTTCAAAGGTTCTAAAAAAACATTTTAAATATTTAATTTTAAAATTAGTTAATCAATTATAAAAAGACTGTAAAACTTAATTAGTTGAATAGTTTTTAATAAAGTTAAAATCAATTCTAAAATCTCAAAACTTCATGTAAATTGAAATAAAATAGTCTTTATAAAACATTATATATATTGAAATAGAGAGGGTAATATTTAAGTGATTATTATTTTTTTAATTTTCTTTTTGAAAAATAAACCACAAGAATGATGATACATCTAGAACATGTGTTAGTGCATGTTTTTGGCAGAGAACACTTCTTGATTCTCTCTTAATCTATAACTGATTATATTTATTTTTGTTAAGAAAGCATGTACGAGCACACCATTGTTGATATTTTCTCATAACCAATGTGTCACAAATTCTCATTGTTGATGTTCTCATAACCAATGTGTAATATTACATGTTGTACTTTCGGGTTTGAGAGAGTTCCAAATTTTTAGTATTAAAAAAGATAGTGTAGACTTCTCAGTAGGAGATTTTTTTAGAAACCCACTAGAATCTTATTTAATAGGGGTGGACACTTTATCCAATACCCGAAGTGGCACCCGAACCCGACCCAAAAACCCGAATCGAAATCCAAACCGAAGTAGCAAAATACCCGAACGGATATTGAATTATGAGAGATCGGATATCCGAACCCGAATGGATAAAACCCGAACCCGAATGGATATCCGAAGATAACCGAACTTATGTACCATTAACCATATATTTATAGTTTACTTCTATAATTTTATTCAAAATATTTATATTAATTATACACATGGTTCAAAGTTAGATAATATACATATAATTGCAATAAAAGTGATTTTTTAATCACTTAAAATACTTAAAATGCATGTCTAAATTTTTGTTTCATGCATTAACAAAAACTACAGTTAAAATTTTAAAACAATAATCAAATTAGTATCTTTTATTTTTAAGATTTTATCTTCAAATCATTCAATGTATTAAAAATAAAATATCAGTTAAGTAAAAATTATATTTTTAAATTGAAAAAAACTTGAGAAATGAAGAAGTTAAATTTTTCGCAAAATCTAAATATCCGAAAACCCGACCCGGAATAACCGAACCCGAACTAAAAATACCCGAACCCGACCCGAAGTATAGAAATACCCGAACGGTTTTATACTCCTATACCAAAATACCCGAAAATCCGAAATACTCGACCCGAACCCGAACGGGTATCCGAACGCCCACCCCTATCATTTAACACTTGAAAATTATAGACTGGCTGATCTTTATTTTATAATTAACTTTTAGTTATCTAATTATAACTCATTTAACTCTTTTTGGTTATATCACAAATAAACCCAAAAATGTTGATCTTATGATTTAATGGCCTTTTTTGTAACACTTGCCATTTAGTGATTTACAGTTTACAACTTTAATAAAGTCTTCAGAACAACATTATCAATGAAACCCCAAAAGAGTTTCTTAAATAAAAAAATAATTAATATTTTAATGAGTTATAATTAAATAACTAAAAGTTAATTATAAAATAAAGATCAGGGGTTTATTTGTGATATAACCACAAAAAGAGTGAAATTAGTTTTATAGAAAGATGTTAGAGAGAGATAGGAAGAGAAAAAAAGGAGAGAGTGTATGGTTTTGTACTTCCTCAGCTTCATTGGATATGTAAAGACGGTGTGAATGCTCGGACGAGAATCCCCTTACTTTTCCCATTTCAGATCATGTCGAAGTCCCAGTTTCATTGCTCGAAGTTAAAGATAAGCCGGTGTAGAGATGTTGTTCAGACTAGGCTACAAAAATTTTGGCAAGCCTGAAATGTTAAGAAAGGGGTGAGTTGTTGGGGTTGATATGTCATTGATTGATGAGAAGGTACACCGGTTTCTTATTTCAGTTTACCAGTTAATGATTCTTGCTTTTAAAGTAATAGTTTTCTTATGCATCATACCCTCTCTCAGATTGTGCTCATACATGTGTCAATCAACTTTCACAGGTTTAACACCTTCAAACATCTCTTGAAAGAAAGCTCATGACATGAGTATTTATGATGAAACCATGAACAACTCTAACTTCACATATGATAATGCCCATGTTGCCATCTGATTCACATAGCAAACCCTGTTTGTTGACCTATAAGAGACAGCACATCCGATCTTGATGGAGAGTTCTGGGCCCGAAATTACGACCACCTCATGTCATTAGCCTACACAGACACGATTTTCCAGGTTCGTTTTAAAAAAAAATGTTGTACAGCCAGTCGATATAATACTTAACAAACTCCAGGATAGTAGCATGCTTACTTCTTTTGGTTTGCAGATATCATAGAGAAGTTTTGGGTATTAAAACTATTTTCAACAAAGAGAACCAAAGCACTCACCGCAATATGGCTACCACAAAAATTAAAAAGTAGATCTCAGATATCTTACATTTTTTGAACTTTCCCAGTTTAATATAACTGTAATTTTCATGTCTGGACATAAAATATAGTAGAAGTATTCATAACTGTAGGGTATTAAACGTTTGAGTCAGTGTATTTGACAGGCTCGCAATAATCCTTGATGAGAAGTATAGCTGCCTTGGATGTAGAACATAAGTTTGTGGTTGTCACAAACATGTGATTACTAAGGGCCAAACAGGTCCGACAAATGTTAGACATGGAATGCATGTTTAAAAGGAAAGGTACTCGGCCAAGAAGACACACATGAGTAAATTTCAACATCTGGATTAAATGACTCTAAAAAAAGTCTCACCACTAAGTTTCATAGCTAGCTTTCTTTATTTTCATTGTCTAAATAGTTTGGATTATTTCTCATTTTCCACCTTGATCTTGGTTTGTTTTTTCTCTCTTAACAAAATGAACATGGCTCTACTTTTATTAGTTATTAATAAGTTCTCACTCTTTTGCACTCTCCATATATATGGTTTCTAATAACGTTTAGTAATGGATGGTGATTCAAGTCCGAAAGACTAACATTTGGTCTATTGGTATCGGCGCCTAAAATCTATGGTATCTTCCATGTTACACTATGCAAGGAAACCAATAACTTTCATGACGCATGCTATCCGTGTTCACATTTAACAGCCGTGAACATGATTCATATAAACTTAACTCAACTATTACCTCCGGTCTTAAGAGAGATTGAAAAACGTTCTCTGGTTGCTAAAGTTATTTAAAACTGATGTAAACCACACACCACCCTCACCATTATTCCTCTGCACCACACTAACCATTTATTGTCAAAACCGTTACTAAATGCAACAAGTCATCAAGCCTATATGTCACAGATATTTAGAAATTGTCTTTCTCATGACTTCTAAGATGCTAACATCTCATTTACTAATTAACAAATTGAGTTTTTTACTAGGAAGATTTGGTGAAATTTTTTCACTCCAGTTAAATAGAGGAGTTTACGAAATACTTATAGTTTTTAGCTAAAAAACATATTTAGATTCATATTAAAATTTATTAATATTTCCAAATGAGAATGGACAAACAAAAATTTATTAATATGTTAATGAATTGTAAATGAATTATTTCGGGAAACACTAGTCTCGCGTTATATTATAATAGGACCTATGTTATATGTGAAAGGTCCATCCGCAGAGAAAAGAGAGTTTTCTTTTTCTTCATCAATGGAGCTAAAGGTAACCAAGATCTCTCAGGTCAACCCCGCAACAAACACGTCTCATGCCTCGCTGGTTCTCCCACTCACCTTCTTCGACCTAAGGTGGATAAAGTTCCATCCCACCGAGAGAGTCCTCTTCTACAAACTCGATAAACACAACTCATCTCCCGAGTCCTTCCACTCTATAATCCTCCCCAAGCTCGAGCTCTCTCTCTCCGCCGTCCTCAGCCACTACCTCCCGCTCGCAGGTCGCCTCAGGTGGGACCCACAAGATCCCAAGCCACACATCCTCGTCCTCCAGAACGACTCTGTCACCTTGATCGTTGCGGAGAGCGACGCTGACTTTTCCATTACATCCGGGAAAGGGCTACGTCCCGAGACGGAGATACGTTCTTTGGTCCCCGAGTCTCCTGTTGCTTGTGACTCGCCCTCTGTTCTTGCTCTGCAAGTTACGTTGTTCCCGAACCAAGGGCTTTGCATAGGCGTAGCAGCTCATCATTCAGTTATGGACGGTAAAACAGTGGTTAACTTCATCAAATCATGGGCTCACATATGTAAACACGAAACCATGGCTTTACCAGAGAACTTAACTCCGTTTCTAGATCGTACGGTCATCAACGTTCCCGCTAGTCTCGATGCCAAAATCTTGGAGTTCTTGCCGTATTTCTCAGAGGAGAAACACGACTTGAGATCGCTGAAGCTGCCTCCTATGGAGAAGATCAGCCCCGACTTAGTGAGGATCACGCTGGAGTTGACTCCGGAGAACATCGAGAAGCTTAGAGAGCGAGCCAAGAGAGAGTCAACTCGCTCTCATCTTGACCTTCATTTGTCAACGTTTGTTGTCGCCACCGCCTATCTATGGACATGCTTGGTGAAGGCGCGTGGTGGTGAGGTTGATAGACCTGTACGTTTCATGTACGCAGCTGATTTCAGGAACCGGTTGGATAAACCGGTTCCTGAAACTTATTTCGGGAACTGCGTGTTCCCGATGGGTTGCTTCGGATACAAAGCAAAGGTGTTTTTGGGAGGAGGTGGGTTTGTGAACAGCGTCGAGATTATAAGTGATTCGGTTAAAGGTATTGCATTACAGAATATTGAAGCACTTTGTGAGTTGTACATAGATGGGACGAAGAGTGTGAAGCCGGGTACACAGACTGGGTCCATTTCCGGGTCGAATCGGTTTGGGATATACACGTCGGATTTTGGGTGGGGAAAACCGGTTAATAGTGAGATTGTGTCCATTGACCGGAACGAGGCGTTTTCAATGTCTGAGAGGAGGGATGGACCAGGTGGCGTGGAGTTTGGTCTGTGTTTGAAGAAATGTGAAATGGATAGGTTTGTTTCTCTGTTTCAAAATGGTTTGCAAAATTAAATCACTTCTATATTTGGTGTGGAGATTGGTCTTTGAGGACATGTGGGTTTGATTATCTCTCTATTTCGACCATAATAATTTTCATAGTGGTTTCAATATCTTGCTTGGTTAAAATTTAGATATCATATCGACCTTGACTTTTGAACATAAAATCTTTATATAATTAACAACACGTTAGAGCATCCACAATAATAGTTGGCTTCATTTTGAAGATCAAAATGAAAAAAAAAAAGTAAAGCAATATTTTTTCAAATAGTTTGCTTCATTTGTTCTCTTCAAAAGAATATTCCAAATATATTTCATTTCCACTCAAATATATTTTATCTTCAATTTATCATAAATTATTAATATTATAATATTACTTTATAATTTTTCAAGTTTACTATTTTTACCCAACTATTTTGTTTTAAAAATAATCTAAAAAACTATTATTTAATATAAAATTAAACATTATCATATAATGAGATTAGTACACAAACATAAAAAAAAAATGAAAAGAACATTAAATTTTACTAAAAACAACAAATATATATTTTTGTACAAGTGATCAACCAAAGTGTTCCAAAATAAAATAAAAACATACTTTATTTATTTTTCATTCTTCAAAATTATGTTAGAAGCTTTTTAAAGTGAATATTTTCATGTTCGCGGATATCAATATCTAATTAAATGAAAATAATAATAGAAAATTTAAAATTAATTAGGTATTATTAACTTATATAATTTATTTTATCAAAAATGAGAATAAATAAAAGTTAAGACTAATTTACAACTAAAAGTTCATCATAAAAAATGAATATATCAACAATATATCTTCAAATTTGAAACAATATTGTTTATTGTTTCATTTTGAATTTAAAAAAAAAAGTATCATTAGAGTAAGAACTTCATTAGAATATAACATTTATGTGGAAGGCTCTCTCCAATGCTCTAGCTATGTCAGAGGAGTTTCTAGTTAGAGGGTTGAAGGTAGACCCTGGATGTCAAAGGTGTGGGGGAAAAAGGAGAATTTATCAGAGGTAACTCACCGACGTTACTTGCCTTGCAAGTCACCTTGTTTCCGAACCAAGGGTTTAGCATTGGTATAGTATCCCATCATGTCTTTGTGGACGCTATAACCGCACTAATGTTTATCAAATCATGGGCTCACATCTGCAAACATGGCACTACAACATTACCAGAGGACCTAACTCCAGTACTAGACCGTACCGTCATCAATGTTCCCCCCGGTTTGGAAGAGAAGATGTTGGAACTGGTTCCGTATCTTTCACCGGACAAGGACAACGCAAGAACCCTGAAGCTACCTCGTACCAAGGAGGTCAGTTCAGACGTTTACCGTGTCAAACTTGATGTGATTCTAGAGAACGTCGAGAAACTCAAGAAACGAGCCAAGAACGAGTCGAAACGTTCTCACCTCGAGCTTCACCTTTCAACATACGTCGTCGTGAACGCTTATGTCTGGACCTGTTTGGTGAAGGCGCGTGGAGGTGATGTGGACAGACCGGTGGCTTATGAATACGCTCCTGATTTTAGAAACCGGTTAGGCCCATCGGTTAGGGGCACGTACTCAGGGAGCTGCGTGTTTCCTATCTGTTGCTTGGGACACAAGGCAAAGCACTTTCTTGGAGAAGATGGTTTCATCAACGCTGTAGAGATCACCAGCGACTCTGTAAAGAGTTTGGGAACACGAGGGATTGAGGTGTTCTTTGACTTGTACGAGGACAAAACGAAGAACATAGAGAGAGGTACGGACATTTGGGCAGCTTCCGGGTCAAACCGGTTTTCGATTTACGGGTCGGAATTCGGGTGGGGAAGACCGGTTAACAGTGAGATTGTGTCTTATGACCAGTGTCAGATATTTTGTATGACGGAGATGAGGGATCAGACTGGTGGCTTGGAGATTGGCTTGTGTTTGAAGAAAGATGAGATGGATGTTCTCGTTTCTCTGTTCAATAATGGATTTGAAAACTAAGAAAAAAAAATGAATAGCTTTTGATTTATGTAATGATCGTGAGACTTTCTCGTTCACTTGTTTAGATCTTTCTTGGTTTCGAAGCAAAGTAATAAATGATCGTTTATGTATGTATAATCATATAACTGGAAATTTAATCTGAATGTTTCTTTTTTTACAACCACTAGTATTATCTCCCGGGCAGTTTCAGCTATAAACTTCTTTTATATTCTGTTTTTTTATCAAACCTAAACAATGAATAAAATGAACACCTAAAATTAGAAGTTCTGCATTAAAAGAAAGCAGTTAGAAGCAATTTTTGTGTTGGTGTTTTCTCTATAGTTTACGTGTTAATGTTTAAATGCAAACCGGCGTTCATGGTCCAGTGGTGGTGATTAATTTGATGGCGAATCCCAATACGGTGAAACCATTAGGATTCGAGTTTTGATCACTGAAAAATTAAAATTTTGGTATTGAGAGAGACATATGACTGACACGTGAGCCAAAAATGTAGACTGCTAACACGTAGATAGTCTAGATCTATTTTGATGGGAGCCAATATAGAGCTGTATAATTCCAAAAAAAAACAGAGTTTCAGATGCAGCACTTTCAGTTTTTAAGAAGTGTTAGTTTTAGTGTTATTGTTTGTGTTTCAATGGAGCACTTCTAGTGTTTAAATTCAGCACAGTTTAAGAATTTTTTATCTGTGATAGTTCAATCATAACAAACAGACTTTAAATACCCAATTTGTATACATTAGATTCATGTATACTTACTGTTACCTCTGTCAATGAAAAAGCTTTGAATATTTTTTTTGGTTAAAGAGCTAAACTTTGAAATGAGTATACTTGACTATATCTTCAATCTGAATCAGGCAAAAAGAATTAGTTATTATTAAAATGAGAAGAAAAAAAATGAATTTGAATAAATGCAGCTCTAATAAATGTATTGTATGAATCTTTTTCCTACACACAAATGAATAAGCGTTATCTAGAGATTTGTACTGGTACAACAATTAGAAATTGATGCGTTTGCAGAACTCTTATGATCGTTTAACTATTAAATGAAACAACTGTTAAATAATAAACTAATAATATTTACATTTTATATAATTATAAAAATACTAAAAATCACAATATTATAACAAATATAAACATTATATTTATAAAATCATATTATTAAAAAATTTAAAATGATAGAAAATATTTTTTTAACTTTTAAAATATGAATTAAAATATAATATGTATATATTTTACAATTTCTATTATTTCAGTTTAAAATTTTTATTAAATATCTTAAGTTTATTTTTATTTTATTTTTTTAAGAAAAAATTATTCTCCCGTAACCATCCACAGCTGCAAAAATAGCAGGAACTAAAAGGTTTGAAACAATTTGATGCGATTTATAGTATTTTTTATGATTGTTTCAAAATACTAACAACCGCTAATAACTACAAAAACTGCGTTTGCGGGGAACCAGTCGCACCTTTGGTACATAGTTATACTTCAAAAGTTCAAACTTATAAGAAACATGAAGTAAAATTAGCCCACACTGATCCATTTAAGATAATATCAAATGGAAGTCCATTACAAAATTCAACCACAAAAAAGACTCTACAAGTCCGGTGGACCAAAAAATAAATGAAGTCAATTATCTTACTCTTATCTCTTGGATTAAATTAAACGGTAATTCGACTATTAATCTCCATTTTACCGTTATGATGTGAACTTAAAATTATATTTAGAAATGATAGTTGAGTACCTATTTCATCAATAAATTGCTTTCCAGTTCTTTTTCCCTCTAGACTTTATAACTTGGTTTTGATTGGTTTGCTTAGCTGTTGTGATGCAGTGAGAGAAAGACAGGTGTGTGATTGTAGTGAGTGTAAACGTGTCGGATGCCTAGATGAATGACATCGAGATTGATTGCTTATTATTATTTTTTTTCCTGTTTGATTTTTTTTTCTCTAAAAAAAAAAATATAATCGAACCAGTCGCGGGCCGCTATATGTCGTGGGACCCGCGTGAAGTGATGGATCGGTTCAGTGGGAAGAGGCGTTAAGGGGCAGGTTCATGTTTTTCTCTTTTTTTAATATTTTTTTTTCTTGGGAATGCTTTGATCCCCCCACAAAGATCTTTAATGCAGATGGCCTTAGAAACTAACCCTAAGAGAAGTGTAACCTATAGATATACTTTTTTAAAGTATTCAAAAAAGTTGAAAACAAAGGTTCAATCATAGTATCTTTTTCTGTGAAGAAGTTTCTTATCTATGTGAACATTTTCTCATATATGGCATAATTGGTTTCTTTGCTACTCCGCAAATACAGATTTAGATTTTGTGATTAGTATTGATTGTTGGCATTTTGTAACAGAAAATGATGAAATTTTTTTGGAAATTGATGAAAGGAGCTGTGGAGGGATACTCTCCTAACAATGGTGGCCTGCCATTTTTCTCGAAAATTTAATAATTTAAATTTCATATAAAAATATTTAACATTTATAATGTATATAACTTTTTTTTTCTGCGCAAAAACGTGAATCTTAATTGATTAGTGTTTTATTCATTCACTCAAAATAATTCAATATAGGTACACAACATAAAATTCAAAGTTAATTGATCTTCTTGGTCAAAATGACTTTCTTCTTTATAAGTTTGGAAGGTGATTTGCATAGATGGAAAGCAATTAGTAGTCAAATATCAGGAAGTTCATTTCATACTAATAAGTCATTTTGGTCCGTGTCTATTACTTATGTATGAATTTTTATATAGAGCCAAATATTACCTAAGTTTTTTTTAAAAAAAGACGAAAAAACGACAGATTGGAACAACCCATTCCAACGTGTCAACTTATCTCCAAGAGAGAAGAGTTAGGGTCTAGTAGGACACGTGGCGAAGCTAAAGAGAATGTGACTAGAATTAAAAACCCGACACGTGACGACCTGACGCAGCAACATCCCATCTTGCAACGTACCTCCCACTAAAAACATGACACGTGTACGGTTTCTGCAACGAGTCTTGTTTTTGTTTCTCGATGCTTGATTTTGAGGAAAACCACGTGGGTGCTCTAAAAGTACTGGGGAGCAGAGTCTTACATTACTCCACGTGGCTACAATGCACCTAATAAAGGGTACTTTCGGTATTACGCAATATTCAGACAGCTTTTTCTGACTGATTTTCTCACCTTTCTCTTTTTAATTCTCCCTTCGTATCATCTTATCTCTCTCGCTCAATTCTCTCAGGCTCTTATTTCTTTTGGATTTGTTTACTTTACATAACTCATAAGTGTTCGTTCGAGATTTGTCGGAGAAATTTTCGGTAATAATGTCGAGATTTGTGGGAATTTTTTAAATAAAAAGAGAGGTTGTAGTATTTTTTTATTTTGATATTTGAAGAAACAGAATCTTCAAAAAAATTGATATGTGCTCTTTTCTTGGGATTTGAGTTATCAAGAGAATCTGTTGAATTTTTTCATAATTTTTCCTTGTAATTTCCATTATGTCGGAATCTGAGAAAAAGGAAGACGGAGAGATCTACCGGAATATTCCCCGACCAATCTCTAGAGATCTGCTGCAGAGTTTCATGTCCAAGAAAAACAAGAACCCGTCGGTTGAAGACGGAGAGGTAGAGGTTGAGCTAGACTTAGGGCTTTCTCTCAACGGCAGGTTCGGTGTTGACCCACTAGCGAAGACCAGGCTGCTCACGCGGTCTTCTTCGATTCCTGATTTCGTGGTCAACGATCATAGATCGGAGCTGAGTAGGACTTGCTCGCTGCCGGTTGAGACGGAGGAGTGGAGGAAGAGGAAAGAGTTGCAGAGCTTGAGGAGGCTCGAGGCCAAGAGAAAGAGGTCTGAGAAACAGAGAAACGTGAGAGTGCTTAGGGAGAAACATAAATCTGGAGGAGAAGAAGAGAAGATTGTTGAAGAAGGATCTATAGGTTCTTCTGGGAGTGGTTCCTCTGGTTTGTCGTCCGAACTCGACAACGCTCCTCCTCTTGTTCAAGGTACCACACTATTCAATTATATGGTCTCTAGGGTTGAATTTTGGTTAGGTTTGGTTTAGTTCTTTGATTAGGGTAACCAAATCTTGAAGCTTCATCATTCTTTTGATGAGTAGGTTTCTTTTTTAGGTTGGATCAATTGTTTAGCACCTAAAATGCAACTTAGGCATTACCACATTATTGACAAAAAACATACATTATTGAGGAAGTGTATCATATGATGAGCCAAACTAGTATATCTTCTAGGCTTTGCGACCTATTATGTTTTGTGGGTTGGTCTTTACATTTAGAGTGTTCTTTTTGAGATATTTTGTTTGTGCTTGAAGCAATAACAAACAAGACGATAGACACAAGCCCACCAAGTGATGCCCCGGCCGCCAGAAACATCATAGAAGACATGCCGTGCGTGTCAACGACAGGAGATGGACCGAACGGGAAAAAGATCGATGGGTTTCTGTATCGGTACAGGAAAGGCCAGGAGGTTAGGATCGTGTGCGTGTGCCACGGAAGCTTCCTCTCGCCTGCAGAATTCATTAAGCACGCCGGTGGTAGTGACGTGGCGCATCCCTTGAAGCACATCGTTGTAAATCCATCTCCCTTCTTGTGACCATTATTATGGTCCAGTTTCTGTTTACTAAATTGTTGTGTATCCATTCGGATTACAAGTTCTCATATCTCGAGGTGTATAAACATTTCAAGTTTGTTTTTAACGTAAAAGATATCATCTAACTTCGTTCTTGCTTGGTAGAAGTTCTAATGGTCGTCGAATCCAGATTTGTGTTCGGACATGTTAACGTACCGATAGGTTCAATGGATAAGTCAACCCTAAGAAAAAGGGATTGAACCAACGGTCAATTGGGATCAGACATGTGCCCCAACCGAACATTAGAACTAAGAGTTTCATTAGATCATCTTCAATCCATTTTTATATCTTTCTCTAAAATAGGAGTCTATTACAAAGGTGTTTTTGGTCCAATGTAACAACATAGAGAAAGATTTGATTTATTTGAATGTTTGTATCCATTCTTTGAGTGTTGAGAGTTACTGCTATTGAAAATGTCCCAATTTAGTTGAGAATATTCAGTCAAGTTTATCTTGGGCCTACAATGGCCCATCAGAGCTTATTAAGATACCAATTGTCTTTGTGATGATATCCCATCGGACTCGGATTATTATTTCCCTTTTGGTTTTGTAATTTAAACTTCAAAGGGACTTTCTTTCTTTCAACCAAAATTTCAACAAAATTAACATTTTCTACTTCATTCTAAAATACTTTAAATTTTACATGCGTGGGTAATAAACTGAACTGAAGTTTCAATAGACATTTTTTCTCCTCAAATTATTCAACATATACCAAGCCAACCTAATTATCACATGCTGGATACATAATAGTATAATATACTCTGTATAAATTAAAACATTATACCAATCAAATCTTATCACACAACATACACGTAAATAAAGAACACAATAATTTCTTTACATTTCATCAACTTTCTATGCTATTTTCTTTCTTTTTTTTATTTATTAAAACCATATAATATTAATCATCTTCAAGTTTTTAGTTTATTTATATGGTTCGAAATTTATTTTCTAGATTTTTGATATGATGATGTTAGGTTAAATTTTAATTTTGCTGATTTGATTTAAAATTGATCTTAACAAGATTATAATAAATAGTACAATGTAATAATTTTATTGAGTTAATTATTTCTGTGTAGCATAAAAATATACTAGTATATAAAAATTAACAAAATATGATGAGGACTATTTCAGCAATGAAATAGTTATTTGCTAGAATTCATGTGGCTATCTTCTTAATATACACACACGTAGACGCGTCCGCAAGTTGCATATTTTCAATTTCAAAAAAGTTGCATATTTTCATTAAATTTGTATAAATGCTTGCACCACTAGAGTTGCACTTCCACTCAGTCTGTCAAATATACTAAAAATGATTTTTCTTTTGTCAACAATATACTAAAAATGATTACTTTCTAATAAACCGCATAAAAGTAAAACACCCCTCATCTTAAGATTGCCTCTACTCTATATTCGTTTAGATTAATAATTCTAAACAAGCCGAGTGTGTGTTAAGCTTAGCAGGTAAATTTAAAATTTAACAATCCAACACTCTGTCAATTAAAAAGAAAAAAAAAATAGAAGTAAACAAAAACAAAATAGAGCGGTCAACATTTCTTCCGTTGAATCGTCTTCTTCTTCTTCCTGTGTTGTGGAAGGAAGGTCGTCGAGGACCAAAACTAATCAGTCCACAAGAAAGAAATCCTTGCCAGACAGACAGAGATATTTTTTTCCGGGAAAATTTGCTCCCCAAGAAAATCTCTGTTTTTTTTTTGAACATTGTTTCCGTTATCACCTAATCCTCCGTTCCTTTCTTCCTTCTCCCTGTTTTCTTTTGAAAAAGTTACTTCCTTTATGAGCCTTTCATGGTCAAAAACGATCAAAGTCTCAAACTTTCCATGTAAATCTTAAGTTTCCGTTTTCTGGGTTGTTTCTGAGAATTAGGGTTTTAGAGCTGCTTGTTTGTGACTTTCTTTAGTGGAAATGGGAGAGTTCGAGGTAGATGGAGAAGAGAAGCTGATTGTTGCCGCAGAGTATCTCGTGAAGGAGCTTAGATCCGGCAAGAGCCTCACCACAAATTAACGCTAACAAGGCATTAGGGAGTCTCTTGTCAGAGCTGTCTCGCGTAATGGTGATAATCTCCGAAGGAAGATATGAGACTGAGCAGAGGCTTAACCTCGTCTGCGAGAAGATCACGACTCGGGAAGTCGACGAAACCATGATCTGGGACTTGGGTTCAGATGCCGCAGGCGACGAGTTTTTAAACGCTGTGAATGAGTTGAGAGTTTTGATTGATCGTTTAGAGGGAAACGAGGAAGTGGTGTCTCTGAGAAAAGCTCATGACGTGCTTCAAACGGCAATGGCAAGGCTTGAGGATTAGTTTAAGCATCTTCTTGTTGAGAACAGGTTACCTTTCGAACTTCTTGAACACGTTTCCTCCTTTCCGTCTAGTGAAGTAGGTTCAATGGTTTCTGCTTCCACTGAGGATTTGATTCTTAGCAATAGCAGGAGAAACTCAGGGGATAATATAGTGGTTGATTTGATTAGACCTGATGTTATATCAGATCTCAAGAACATCGCAGACGCTATGATTGCTTCAGGGTATGACCGCGAGTGTATCCAGGTGTGTACAACGGTTAGGAAAGAGGCTCTCGACGAGTTTCTCCACGACCACGAGGTCGAGAAGCTGAGTATTGAGGACGTTCTGAGGATGGACTGGGCTACGTTGAACACAAACATCAAGAAATGGGTTCTTGTTACGAGAAACATCGTGCAGATGTATCTCATCAGCGAGAAGTCTCTGCTTACTCAGATCTTCGGAGAGTCTTCTTCTCCAACGTGTTTTGTCGATACGGTGAAGGCTCCGGTGATGCGGTTGCTCAGCTTCGGAGAAGCTGTGTCTCTCGGTCCGCGGCAGCCTGAGAAGCTGCTCAGGATTCTCGAGATGTACGAGCTGTTCTTGAAGCCAACCTTCAGGTGAAATCGAAGCTGTGCAGAGACGTCTCTCTGAGACACATCTTTCTCCTCAACAACCTACACTACATGACCAGGAAAGTGCTCAACTCCGAGCTGAGACATATCTTTGGCGATAGATGGAACAGAAAACACACGTGGAAGTTTCAGCAGCAAGCGACGGAGTACGAACGCGCCACCTGGCTCCATGTCCTGTCCTTCCTCAAAGAAGACGGTTCAGGTACTTCAGGCTCTGGCTCTGGTTCGGGTTCAAGAAGCTTGCGTCCTAGGGAGCGGTTTCAAGGGTTCAACTCTGCGTTTGAGGAAGTGTACAAGGCGCAGACAGGGTGGTTGATATCGGACGAGAGGCTGAGAGAAGACGTTAGGACTAAGGCGTCGATGTGGGTGATTCAAGCGTACTGGACCTTTTACAGTAGACACAAGAACGGTGTGAGTGAGAGGTATATTAAGTACAGCACTGATGATCTTGAGAAGCTCTTGTTGGATCTCTTTGCTGGTTCTCCTAAATCCTTGAGCAATTCTTACAGAAGGTGAGTGAGTAACTGTCTACTAGTATAGGCATATATGTTTGTATTGAATTTATTTTGACCTTTGTAATCCTTATATTCATCATTTCATGAATATGATGTTTAATGCAGTAAAAGTTTTGTTGTTGTTTAGTTTTAGAAGTGTTGTTAGTGAAGTGAAAGTTTGAGAAGTGTGTTTGTTGTTGTTGGTCGGTCAAGAAAATAAATAAAAGAGATAATGGAGTTTGGTGAGTTCTTGACTTGACCATGTCGCAGTTTGCAGAGGTCTCTGTGGTCAACTCCACGACGGTTCATGGAATCACACCATACAAGTTGATCATATTTTAACCAATACATCGTTGTCAAAATGTAAATTTCAGTTTGAAAACTTTATTGCTTAGTTTAGAACTTTAAATTGGTCGGTTCAGATTCTTTTGTTTCCTTATAAAGCCAACTGTAATAATACTATTTCGAGATCTATGATAGGAACTTAGTCACATTTGGATAAGAGTTTGACCATTTTGTATATAACAATAATATACAAGAATGCAAATTCTTTTCTATTCACAAGACGTTAATATTTTGGAAATAGTAAGCAATGACATCAAAGATTTGACATTTCAATTCATCTCATTTTCTTATGTTATGTTCAATTCTCTGAAGCGATTTCTTTGATCTCCAGTCGTCTAAGTTCCAAGACATCTAGTGATCAAAATCGACGGATCATCAAAAGCTTTCGTGGAGAAAACGCAGAAGCTTGAGAGTGACTTCTAAACTATCACAACTGATAAGGTCTTAAGGTTTCGGAACTACGGAACTACATAAATGCGTTTACGCTATATATTATTGAGAAAATTTTAATTATACTACAAATTTGATATCATTTTTCGAATTTATAAAACAATGAATGACTATTTTCATAAGTACCTTAAATTTATGATAAAACAACACTACATACTTTTCTAAATATTTATAAAACATTTAAAAACTCAATTCCAACCCCTTAAAACTATACCCTAAACACCAATAACTAAAGTTTAAATCCAAATGTTAGTAAATTTTTGATTGAGGATATTTTGAAAAATGGTATTTAACTTGTGGTATTTTTGACAATCTTTATTCTATGTTTTTAATAAAAAAATTCACATGCACACTTCTACATATTATACAAAGTTCTACATATAAATCAATTTACAAAAAAAATTCACTATTTTCTAGGCTTATTTTATTTTTACTTAATTTATTTTAATAGCATTTATCATTCATGTGTTATTTTGAACAAAAATGTCATTTAATTTTTACTACATTATCTTTATATATTTTATCAACCACACACATATATATATATATATATATATATATACACACATGTAAGAGTTGACACTCCGAGATTTTTGAGGTATTTGTGATCCAATATGTTTCTTCTGGATAATCAATTATCGTATTCGATTCGATTCCTAGCCATCCGGATATACAGTGTCCTGGATATCTAGAAAAATTAGATTTTTAATCGGTTTCGACCGATAAAATAAATAAATTAATTTAAAATAAATAATAAAATCTAAAATAAGAAAATTTTATTACAAAAATAAATAAATTATTTTTTTGAATACTAATACCTAATTTAATAAATTTAGTAAATAAAAATATTGTAAAACTTATATAGAATATATTATTTATATAATATATATATATATGTATTATATATAAGCATATATGATCAGATAGAATATCCGCTTTTAATAATATTAGTATTTTTGATTTGCTTCATTTTTACGTATATATTAGTATTTGCTTTTCTTCGTAGAATTAATCTAGATTTTTTTTTCGAATCGAAAAAGATAACGAATCAAATCGAAATTTATAGATATTTTTTTCCAGCCCTACATAAAAGGGTAACAAAATGGATAAAAGTTAATGGATCAACCCAAACCAATCCAAACCACGGATCTTAATGGATAGAGAAATTAGATACAAATGGATTTACCTCACCTTACCATATAGTATATTGGCCAGAATAAATAGAGATCATGAAAAAGTAAAAACTAAATTGCGAGATAAATCAATCCTCCGGATACGAAAGAGCACACAATCAAAAACTAAAGCAAAGAACTAAGAAAGTGGGTCAAAGGAAGGATAATCACTAGAAGGTCATTGTCATCATGAAGCATGAAGACACATGCCTAAAGCACAGGAAGCACAACCATTAGCTAAGAAGTAGAAGTACCTTACAAACTAAAAAAGCACAAAACATCCATGCCAAAGAAGAACCACAAAGCTTTGGATAGAAGGGACTAAAATTCTAAAAAACTAATTCTGCACACATATACTGAGGAAAGCAGAGAAAGAAAGAAAAAACAGAGATAGAGAATATTGAAGCCACCGAAAAACTGTAGTTCAAACTCGAGACCAGAAATAATTTTTCAAACCAATATATACGGAGGAAAATACTACACAAACATGAAGTGGTAAACCTGGCGAAAGGGAGAACCACAAAAGGTGGAGAACCCTAGCGGAGCAATCTTAAACGCGAGCAACAATGAAATCTGTAACGAGATTAAAGAATAAAGAAGGAAGAGCAGACGAGACAAAATCAACAAAGTGTGGAGCTGTACTCGAGATATGAAAGAGAGTATAGAAGTCAGATCACAAAAATATAGATCTTGAAAACCAAAACGACATGGACTATCGACAACAAGCCAACGACGAAAAAGACAACATCAAAAACGACTTAACTCTAACTCAACCCAAGGAGATGCAGTCCCTAATATTGGTTGAAATCTTAAGGAGAAAAGGAACAGCCAACAATGACGATGAGAAACACCACACACAGAAAAGTAAACGGAATATATAAATGGTGGCGACCCTTGTCAATATATTAAGAGAATGCAAAAAAATATCGTAAAAATATTAAAAATTGTTAAAAACAAAATACAATTTGGTGCTGAAACCTTTAATCTTATAATCAAAATATTCCTTGATGCAAAATTATTGAAATTTAATATGATTTACACTAGATGTTAACTTCATCACTAACAAATACTATTATACAAATAATAACACATAATTAGAAAATAAACACATAATATATTAACATATCACCTATTACTACATTACACAATAAAAATATCAAATAATATTTTTATCAAATAAAACGACCAAATAACTACATCATATAGAAATTATATCTAACAACAATGAAACAATTCCGCGCAAAGCGCGGACACGCTTTTAGTATTTTATATTTATGAACAAATCTATTTTATAGATGCATAATAAATAAAGAGATCTGTTTGCAAATAAATACCAATAAACAATTATTATATATGTATTGTTTGGAATAGTGGCCATTAAAAATAGAGAACACTGAAAGAAAAAAGGAAATTATCTTCTCCTAACTGTAAACCTGTAAAAGCATAAAAATCATCTTGGACAAAGAAATTTACGTACCTTTACTACTTTCTCCTATCAGTGCTCTATAAAAAAAAACCAAAGTCATCCTCAAAGTTACATCCAACAACAACAGAATCATATACAAAGAAGAACCAAAAAAAAACTAAAATTTGAGAATGGAGACTTGCTTTGAGTGCAAGAAACCTACTGAAACGGTGATTGACAAATGCACCGGCGATACAATTTGCACAGAGTGCAGCCTCGTCATTTCCCATCACTACATAGACGACAGCCAGGAATGGAGAACATTCGTCAACGACGATAACAGTGACAGAGACCCTAATCGTGTCGGTGGTCCAACCAATCTTCTTCTCAAATCCGGAGGTATCGGCACCAGCATCGACAAAGGCAGAGGAAACACTTCCTCCGTCTCCAAGAACAACTTATACGAACTCTTCCGGGCACAGAATCACGTCAAGAACTCTGAAGACGAACTGATCGAGAAAGCGTGCAAAGAAATCAAAAGGATATCAGAAGATCTTGGTCTAATAAGCGGTGTCGAGTTTAGGGCTTGCGAGATCGTGTCGAAACTCGATGGTGGTGACAGCAGCAAGAGATTACGCAGAGAGAAACACATGAACGCTCTCTGTGCGGCAGCTGTTTCAACGGCTTGTCGTGAGCTGAAACTCTCGAGGACGTTGAAAGAGATCTCCGTGGTGGCTGGTGGTGTGGACTTGAAGGATATAAACAAAGCGAGTAGGACGATAAGGCGTCTTGTTGGTTCAGATCAAGACGAGGTGGATACTTCTACTGCTGCTTCTCAGGTGATTATCAAGACAGGAGAACTTGTTAGCCGGTTCTGTTCCAAACTCGACATAAGTGTAAGAGAGACAAAGGCTATTCGAGAAGCGGTTGAAAACGCTGACAATTTCGATATCCGAAGAAACCCTAAGTCGATTCTTGCTGCTGTTATCCTCATGGTTTGTCAGCTATCACAGACCAAAGGGAGATCTATTCGAGGTGATTAAAATAATTGTTTACTTCAAATAAAAATTGATTAATTAATTAGGTGACTTCCACTGCAAGGTAAAACAATCGATTTTGCATGTCTTTAGTTGTTATTGTTAAATATCTAACCTAACTCATTGTGTTGGTTTTTGTAGAAATTGCGGTGGCTGCTGAAGTGGCGGAGAATACCATCAAGAACGCCGTTAATGATATATACCCTTACGCCTCGAAGATTATACCACCGTGGTATGCTTCTGAAGAGGACATCATCGAGAGGTTTGGAGGTACCATAGGTTCTTGGGATGCTGAAAAACATACCGCATAGGCGAAACCTCTACTTGCGCAAGAAGTCTTTGGGATTTATGTTGAAGAACAAGGTTGTTAAACTATGTTCTAACTAATAAAATATGAGGGTATCTTTTCTGCTTTATATATATCAAAATGTAATAAATCTATGTTGACATATATGGTTGAATAAAAAAAAAGATGTTGTAACGTCGTCGCGACCAAAAAAAAAAACGTCGTCCGGACCACTCACGTCAGTAAACTCTACGTCAGTAAACTCCCACGCTCTCTAGAATTAAAAAAATGTTAAAGCCTTAAAACAAACTAGATTCTGACCCGCCTTTTTTCAAAATGTTTTAAGGGCGAGTATTTTTCTGTTGTTTTTTCAATATAAAAGATTAATAATTCTTCGTTTTAATTATATAAACTGTGACATGATCAAATTTTAATTATGCGGGTTTGTTATAGTGCGTACAGTATGACGAAATTTAAAATGCACCACAACTGTTTTATGTTTGTAAATAAGTTTTTTTTAATGCCATTTGTAAATAAGTTAAACAATAGTTTTATCCAGTATTTTGAAATCCGACCCGGACCCGCGGTTGAACCGGAAAACCCGATGACCCAAAATAAATTCGGGTTGGGTTTTGTAAAAAACCCAAAATTTAAAAACCCGCAAAAACCCGCTCAAACCCACTAAAACCCAAAACTCGGTACCATTTGAACCATCGGTTGAACCAGTAGATAATTTTTTAGTTGTATATCAAATGAAAATAAAAATATAAAAGTTAAGCTAAGTATTCTAAATGTTTATTAAACATAAAATATATACATATCTAAACTATTATTTTATGTTTTAAAGATATTTAGAAAGTAGTAACTTTAATTTTATATATATATTTTTTTTATTAGCTAATATATTATTATATAATAAAATCAATTCATTTATTAATCTGTGGTTCATCCGCGGTTTATCTTCAGTCAACTCAATGACCTAGTAACCCGGTAAATTGTCTGGTTCAGTGTTTAGGTCAGTTTTCAAAACATTGTTATCCGAAATTTTTATTTGGGCTATTATATAATTTTAAAGATTTATAATTTATATAAAATATTGCTAAACATATAAACTGGCCAATAATATTTTTGATTAAATCTTATCCCGTGTAGTTACAAAATTTCAATCTTTAATATCAACTTATTAAAATTATTGCAGACTTTATTTTGTGGTATTGATATTAAAAAGTTTATGGAATTTGAATTTGATTATATAAAAATATAACTCATTTAATTAGTTAGTAAGTCCATCTAAATGTTGAAATATGCCCATAAAATCAAAAGACACTAATGCCATTAATGATTTTTTTTGTTTGTTCATATCATTAAGGATATTTTTGAAAAACTTTAAAACATTCATTAAGAGTATAAGTTGGGAATGATTCTGATTTAATGGTATTGATGGTTTTTTATTGCAACGACCGTCTCGCCCGTGGAGCTTCACACATGCTCACTAGGCATGTGGGATTTAACATCTGACCAAATATCGGTTTATTCTCACGATATCGTAAATTAATTTTTGATTGTTTATTCATTCTTCCATTATTTCATTTCAAACATATTTAGTTTTAAAGTTTTTTATGGATAAATGATAAATAATTGTATTTTAATGGCATAAGTAACTAAATTATTGTTTTTATAAATCATGAGGTTTAATATATAGTTATATACTATCACATATCATAAACCAAAATGTTACAGTTTTCATTTAACGATGAATAGCAGCCTCCAACTAAAAACTAAAATCATCTGAATAATGAAAGTTTGATTTTGCTTCAAAAGTTTGACCGAACCCCCAATTCTCGGATGCCACATCAACGAACGTCATGCTCATACCATCACTGGTATGGACCAAAAACGAGAGTCTTTGTCCCACCAAACGCACACTAGTATCCCAGTTTTGTCCCCAGTTCCTCTGCATAGGGATCCATTGACCATTATTCCCTCTAATAGTCACACTAGTTACATCTCCAGCACCTCCAACGTTATACACCAAAACCATGATGAAATAAGGATTCCCCTTGATCTCAAACCTCACGCCACCTGTCTTGTGACACTTCACTCGCCGGAACTTCACAGGAACTATCCCACCGCTGTACTCCGCGATGGAAAGGAACATTTTCATCGTTAGATCGAAGTGCTTGTTTGGAGGGTTGCACCAACGTGTATTAACCGGTGGGGAGTAATTGGGTGGGCAGAAATTAGTTGCTGTGACTGTGATTGAACCGGCATTTGGTTTGCACCATTTTGAGTTCGTACATACGAGCTCGAAACAAGCGCCGCATGTCTGGCCGTTGTTGAAGAGCGCCGTGCTTAGCGCGGTCGTCTGTAACCCATAACCTTCTTTGAATAGATCTCCGTAACCACATGCTCCTTCTGTCACACCAAATATCAGAAATGAAATGCATTAGATAGTTTTCATTAAAAACCCAATTGATTTACAAGATTCGATTATGAATGCAAATGATTGCATATTTTTTGTCAACAATGTATTAATAAATAGATAACCATCTATTCTACCATTTAGCAAAAGAAAAAACCATCTATTCTACCAAAAGAAAAAGATAAACATCTAATTTTCCATGAAAACTTTCATATATCACTATATATACACAAAGTTTATGCGTCATACTATTTTTCTATTTCGGATAAAGGTTAGAAACTAATTAATTAAGACACAAATTGAAAATTTCGAAATATATATTATACACACATCCATATTTTAAAATCAAATTAAACGAGGATGTTTTTGTTTTTTTTAATCATAAATCTTATGTAATCACTAATCAGGGGATGAATAGATCTAAACGTGTTTTAGGAGAAGAAGAATATGCTTAGACATGACATGTTACATTCGACATCGCATAAACAATTTACCAGTAGTACTAATTCAACACCTGTTTAATTTGAACACAAAAAGATATAAACTCATTGGAAACTATATAAAATACTAACGCATGGTATCTTTGCCGTTAATGTCGCCGTAAAACGTAGCGTGGGCGTCGTCCCACACAGCGTCAGCCACCGACACGAGAATCGCGAGTAACACCACAAAGGTCAATGCTAGTTTCATGTTTTTGTTTGTTTGTTTTCTCCGACTTAATTTACAATTCTACTGAAAAAGAAGAATGGTTATTTATAAACGAATATGAAACGTTGGTCTTGAAAATTTAAGGGAAGTATGAGAATCCGCGCGCGATATATTGCCTTATTAGCCTTGGGATTGATTCCGTAATCTTAGTGTCCCATGCATTAGTTATCACATTAGGACGTTTTACATCCTTACTTAGTTCGAGATATTGGCTAGATAAGATACAAAAAACATATTTGCTAGATGTGGAAGTTGTTGACTTAAGCTTCAGTCATAAGTCAAGTCTAATCTTACCTAATTAGGTAGATTAGGATTAGATAAAATATTTAGGATTTGTCTAAATAATGAGTATGAAATTATCTAGACATATATACAAAAATGTGAAAACTGTGGTATAACTTCAAGATTTAAGTGGGCCCGATTATGTATTGGGCTTAAATGCTCTAAACTAGTGGCCTTAACAAGCCATTTTCATTATAATCAATACTATTAAAATTGCAGTATGACCTGTTGATAAAAGGTTGTGTCCAACTTATAATTTAAATAATACATTCCTCTTTAATATAACTGCAAGAAAAATAAAATGTAACCACCACTTTATTTGCTAAATAATTAGCGGCCACCACCATAAAATGTAACCACCACTTTTTAAAATAAAAATATAAATAATAAGGAATAGTTAATAATATATAACGTCAGTTTTTTTATTTGTTACCTAATAATATGGATCATATAAAATCTATTTTCTGGAATATAAAATTAGATTTATAGTAACGTCAGTTTTTTTCTTTTGTAACTTCCATCCTAAATTCTCGGTACCAACACATATATCACAGATAATTTTTTTTTTTGAAAAAATATATTACCTACAGTTATATATATTAACAAATATTCCTTCTTTTTGGGTTTATATCAAACGTGGTTTGATCATAAGCTTTCTTATTTAATCATCACTCCATGGATGTAGGTGAAAGGGATTTTGAGTATTGTATAATTTTAAATGGACATCTAATAATAACATCATATAAATAATTATATATGAAATCAAATCATGAAAATTTAATGAAAATATATAATTTTATCTATTTAATTGCTAAAAGTAATGTAACTATACTTTGTTATTTTTTTAGAAAAATTAACCACTTAGGAACAAAGTACAAAATTAATGTATGAAATGCCTATGGAATAATTGTATAGTTATGAAACATTACAAATTCAATACATTTATCAAAATCTCTTACTAATATTTTTTAAAAATTATTATACACAAACATTAAATTAAATTTTATAATTTATAAGTAATTTTCAGAAAAATGTAACATATTTACACAAAAAACAAAAAATAGAAACCAACATTATACCTGCACTTGAAGCATAGAGTAAGATCTAAAGACAAATACAGTAATAAAGAAACGGTCATATGTGTATATAATTATAAAGTAACGAGTGTATATCGACGAATCAACTTTTAAATTGCTATTATTTTATAAAATAGATTTTGGTTAAGATTTAGACACAAATATGAAAATTAAATTTCTAAAAGAAAAAAATAAAACAAAAAATATACCCGCCCTTTAAAGGGCGGGTCAAAATCTAGTATATATATAAAAGTCCTTTGTCAAAAAAAAAAAACTTCAAGATTTAAGAATTTTTTTTTGTTTTGAGTTATTTTCTATAACTAATAAAAAATATTCTTTACTAATCTAGGTAGCACAAAGCTTTGTCGGACGTCTGATTTCCGTTTCGAAGTTAAGCTTATGGAAGACTCGAAGCTTTAGAAATTAAGCTTGTAGAATCTTTCAGCTTATACAACAACTTTACGCTTCCTTTTTGTAATCAGGATTCCTTTTTAAAAAATTCAATGGTATAAATAAGTGAAAAATATAAAATATGTTTTTGTGTAATATAAAATAGAGAATAAAAATATATGAATATTAAAATTAATAGGACCCAAACTAATAGTACTATAAATTATCCACCAGTGTTCGTGTCAAAACAGTTGAAGCTATTGAAAAGATTCTGACTTATAAGACTATGTACAATGGTTATAATATCCATTTTATTTTCAACACTCTAACATTCAACGTTATCTTCTTTTTTTCCACCTAATTTATTTAGCATTCACTTTATTTTTAATTTCTACAATGGTATATTTTAAGAAATTCAATATCACACTCCAGTATTTTTAATTCATATATTATATTATACAATAAGTGAATTTGAATTATTGGATGGAAATAAAAATAAAAAATGTTAAGCTAACGATTTCTTCCAATTTAATTGCACCATGTGGCGAAGCTGATCCACAAAAAAAAGTTCTAACCGTTGAATGTTTACAACTAAGGATCCGATTGGTTTAGGCTTTACAAGCTGTCACTTTTTGCTAAAGTCTATTTTTTACCAATCACTTTTTTAATTTTTAAAAATCCTCAAAGTCCTCCTAAAATTTCTCACAGCCCAAATTTTATTGTTTTCACTTGTTACGGTAGTTTTTTTTTTAAAGCCAACATTTTGTGGCTTTAAATTATTTTCACAATTTCTTTTTATATCTTAAAGCCTTAAAAGTTTTAAAAGTCTCAAGTTACAAAGGATCAGATCTAGAGGAATTTTTCGATGAACAATTTTGAATGGGACCATCCGCTTCATTTGCAGCCTATGAGACCAACGACTGTGAAGCAAGTGAGTGTGAGTGGGGACGCATATGAAGCAACCAAGTACGCACATTGTATATGTATCTTGACAGAGTGGGATGAGTTCAAGAACTTGGAGTACAAGAAGATCTTTGATAACATGCATAAACCGGCTTTTTGTTCGATGGAAAAAACATCATGAATCTTGAGATGCTAACGGAGATTGGTTTTATTGTGTACTCTATTTGTAAACCATTAGACTCATGGCTCAAGGACATGCATGATGTATCCTAAATTAACGATGATTATTTTCGTGATTTTACGGGGTGTTGGAGTTAAATTTATAGAGTTTGTTGATTTTTAAAGTTGAGAAATTTGTTAAGTTTAAAAATAGTTGTAGAGATTTTGGTATATTGTGAATTTTTTTGAAAATAAATTATTATAGTGATTTTAATAATCTAAAGGATATAATTAGAATTTTCAAAATCTTGTTTAATGATTTAAAATGTTAAGAATACAACATCCAATAACACTAACTTTAAGACTTATGGAATTATTAAAATCTAAAAATTTTAATATATATTTTTTTGTTAAAATTATAAATTCATCATTGATTCTAGTAAGAATGTAAGAATTTATAAATCAATAACACTATATTCTAAGAATTCTAACAATCATTCTAAGTCTAACTCCCGTTGATTACCAAAAAAAAAAAGTAAGAATGTACTATAGGGGTTTTATTTGAAATTGGTGCCATAGATGTTGCTTTCTTGGAGAAAAAACTAAACGAAACTTCTATATGTTGATCATGTGATGTTGTGATGCTGGTTTATAATATTAGGCCAGTCAATGTGTTGTAAAATGTGCGTTTTAATTGTGTCTGTTAAGAGTTGACAATGTCTACCAGCTTGGAGATTCTGAGTATCGGATTTGACAACTAACAGTTTGCACGTTTTGAAAGCTACACGTAAAAGATTATATGCTTCATGTCTTTGATTTCATTCCCAATCATTGGTCCTCAACTCTCTCAACTTTGTCTTTCTGACAACCATTGTTTTTGGTTAACTTTCCATTTAATTGTAAATTTCAAAAAAGTTAATTAATTTTATTGAAATATTATTGGTTAAAACTTAAGAATATAATATAATATATTTATTACATTAGTTTTATATACTTTATAATACGTGTGAATGTAGTTTTTTATAAAAGAGTTAGTATTTGTTTTCAATTATGAAAATGTCTGACAAGACGTTGTAGCCCAATGGTTAGGACGGGTCCCCGCCTGCACCCAGGTAGGGGGTTTGATCCACGCCGGAGGGAACTACCTTGCAACGCTCTTGTCACCCACACGGATATGGGCCATGCTTTCGGCCCATTTGAAAAACTGGGAGGGGCGTCTATCCGTGGGCATTCCTTCCCCTTGGGGATTAGTCTGGGCCTTCTGGGCCTGGGATACCCCAGGTTAAACAAAAAAAATTATGAAAATGTCTGCCTGTCTATTTATTTTATTTTCCATTTTATAATAAAGCTAAAAAGGAGCGTTATATATAATTGGTGAAAAGACAAAAGAGGATTGATTGTCTTGGGATTGGGCTATTTGCAGAAATTCAAAGTCAAAATCAGTCCTAAAAGAAACCAACGGCGAACTCTATTCTTCTTTCTCGCTCGATCTCCGCTTCTTTGCTTCACTCTCTCTCTCTCTCTCTGACCATGGACGCTCTTGTTGCTCAGCTGCAGATGCAATATCGTAACTACACCGCTTCTCTCTACCAACAGGTTTGTTTCATCATTTTCCCACAAAACCCATTTCATTTGAGCAGAGTTGCATATCTCATGATACCTGAATCTATGGAAAGCCTCAATCTTTGATGATTTTGTGTGGATTCGAATTATCAATGTAGTTTTTCAAGTCTCTTAGTGAAAAAAAAAGTCTGTAACTTTGATGGTATTGTTGTTAGAATTATAGCTTTGTTTTGTTTTGTGTGTTTGGTTTGTGAAGGGCTTTCTGGATGATCAGTTTACTGAGTTAAAAAAGCTTCAAGATGATGCTAGTCCTGATTTTGTGGCCGAGGTTCTCTCCCTTTTCTTTGAAGATTGTGTCAAGCTTATCGGTAACATGGCTCGAGCTTTGTAAGTCCTTTTTTCTTTCTATCAAAATTCACAAGTATCCCAATTTTCATCATATAACAACTCTGAGGCCTGTCTTTCTCTTACACGACTCGAAAACCGTATCTATTTAAGGGACCAGACAGGAACTGTAGATTTTAGTCAGGTTGGTGCGAGCGTGCATCAATTGAAGGGTAGTAGCTCAAGGTAGCTTTTTTTGTCCAAATCTTTAGCAGCAGAGAGTAAAATCTTGTGTGTGGTGAAGTGGACTGATGAAGCTCTGTCTTTACGTATAATATGCAGTGTTGGTGCCAAGAGGGTGAAAGGCTTGTGTGTTACCTTCAAGGAATACTGTGAGGCCAATAACTACGAAGGGTGAGGCTTTTAATTATGGTTTTTTTTTATTTTGTGAAACTCATTTGTTGAGATTGGTGAAATAATAATAATAATAAAAATCTCTGATGGTAACTTACTTACAGGTGTGTGAGGTGTCTGCAGCAGATTGATATCGAGTACAAGGCCTTAAAGACAAAGCTTCAAGATATGTTCAATGTGAGTGATGATTGTGCATAGAGTTCAGATATCATTTTGATGAACAATGATTAAAACCTCTTTCATGACATTTGTGTGTTGTTGCAGCTTGAGAAACAAATCGTTCAAGCTGGTGGTAAAGTTCCTCAAGTGGATAATTAACTAAAAGACTAGTCCAGAAGAACAAGATGTTGATGATGATGATGACTCAAATTTGCATTCTTCAATTCCTCATTTTAATTTATTTTGTTTGCTCGGAAGAAACTCAACAGAATGTGTGGGAAAAAAGAAGAAGAGAGATGATTCTTGTTGATAAATAATCTTTAGTACATTTCTGAAACAATTCATGGTTGGTGTGTATGATAACTGGTTTGCTCCTGGTTCCTTTTTTTAAAACCGGTTCGGTTCTGTGTAAGATGTTGTAAAGAGACTACGAAGTTAACTGTAGACGCGAGTGTAGGATATTACTACCTTCTCCGCAAAAGCCTTATTACCTTCCATAACAAGTAACTTTCTCCACCGTCTCTGTGAGTAAGTAAGCTTGATCGTCAGCGAGACTGATCCAAGCTCCCCGAAAGTTGCTTAGGGTTCTAAGCTCAGAGATTCAGTACAAAAAAAAGACGAGGACTTTGCTCTGGTAAGCTGATCAAGTCAACTCCTTTTTAGGGTTCTTCCTCATTTCCGATAATGTAAAGAGTTAATTTTTCGTGGGTTTGATGAAACAGGTTTACAAAGCAGAGAAAGTTTCATCCTTTCCGTCTTTTTAAGCAGCGAAAGGTTTAAGCTTTTGTAGTGTCGTCAAGAGGAAGCCGACATGTTTGCAAAATTTGCGGAAAATGGTTCGCGACTGCACAAGGTGTGTATGGTCACCAGAGGGTTCATTCCGAGTTGAAACGGGTTTGGGGTCTTCTCAAGAAGAAGCCTAGGGTTTGCTCTGTTTCAACCTCCATCGAATCTAAAGCCCTTGATGCTGAGTCTTCTTCTTTTATGAGTGAGATTGAGAGACATGAGATGGATGCTGCTGCGATGAGCTTGGTTATGTTCTCTGAACGAGTTTCTGCTATCACAAACTTGCCTCCGGGTGATCAGTCGAGAGAAGAGTTTAGTGATGTGTCCGCTACTTGCAGTGATGTTGTTGTTGCTCAGGAATTATCTTCTCCTCTGAGAAGTAAGTCGCTGGAGAAACGAGAGAGTAACTTCAGCTATAGATTCAAAATATGCGGCAAGAGTTTTGAGCGTTCTCTAGGTAGCCACCAAAGCTTATCAAATAGAGAGCAATTAGAGTGTAAAAAGGAGGAATTTGAAGTTAGTAATTCACTTTCTGATGTGTTGGTTGACTCAGGAGCTAAGAAGATTGTTCCACAACCATCATGCTTAGAAGTCTCTCAGGAGGAGTTGAATGAACGTAGAGATAAAGAACATTCTGGAGAGTCGACACACGGTTTCGGTAAAGTGTCTTCTCACTCGGGTTTGAAAAAGTCTGGTAGTTACAGTGATGTTGTTGCTTGAGAAGCGTTGCTTATTCCTTTGGGAAGTAGGTTGCAGGAAAAACCTCAGAGTAACTCCAGCTATAAATGCAAAGTATGTGGCAAGAGTTTTGGGTGTTTTCAAGCTCTAGGTGGCCACCAAAGCCTTCACAGACCGATTAGTGTGATATTGGGGCGTAAAAGGAAGAGATTTGAAGATGATGATTCACCGTCTGGCTCATCATCAGAAGCTAAGAAGATTGCTCTACAACCATCAAGTTTTGAGGTGTCTCAGGAGGAGTTGACTGAACGTAGAGATACTAATGTGGAGGAACACTGTGTTGAGTTGAAACAAGATTATGAAACGTTTAACACTTGCAGTGATGTTCTTGCTCAAGCATTACCTTCTCCTCTGGGATGTAATATGCAGAAAGGATTACAGAGTAAGTCCAGCTATGAGAGGGTACTGAAGATGTTGTAGTTCACCATATGACTCATCAGAAGCTAAAAAAAGTTGTTCCACAACCATCGTCTTTCTTAAGGAGTTGATTGAACATAGAGATACTAATGAGAAGGAAGAAACAATAAGTCATGGGTTTGTCTTTAGTGTTTCCAAGTCTGGCCAAAGCTTTTGAGTTTTATATACACAGAATCTTCAGATCAGTTGAACAGAATGGGATATGTTAGAAATAACTGGGGATTGAGACATTAGTTACTCTTTTTTTCCTCTAATTTTAAAGGTGAGTGCAGATGTATAGTTGCCATTTTCTACCGTTTGCTACTGTTACAGTTTACAGATATGATACAGAAAAAGAGAGTAAGTAACCAGCTTGCTTGTCTGAATCTTATTTCGTACATTCATTGTCTCGCATATTCACTACACATGGTTTCCTTATTTTACCTGGATACACTTAACTTGGGGAAGTAGAAGAGACATTCAAAAAAGTTCTTAAATGGTCAAAGGCTCATGGAAGTTCAACTTGCTTAATATTCCATATGTCTTTGGCATATTCGTGGATGGTCCGGTCACTGCTAAACTTGAATGAACCTGCTGTGTTCAAGATTGACATTCTCGTCCATTTCTGTAATCATTAAAATGGTAAATTTCAGGGTTGGATATTGAGGAAGTTTTTCATACAGAGTCAACATGTAAAGCTTTGATGATGGAAGAAGGAAGCATCGCTACTTACTTTCTGGTCTCGGTATGCCTCGTCAACTTTTTCTTGGCATTCAACGTAACTAGGAAAGTCTTTGCCAACGAGGAAGTAATCAGCTCGTCCAAATCCCTCATTTCCTTCTAATGAGCCAATTAGTTCATCATAGTTTGAGCCAAAGACACCGCTTCTAACGTATCGTTTGACTTCTTCAAAAATAGGATCCGGAACAAACTGGAATGTGAAGATGAATAACATGTCAAAAGGACTGAGAAGAAAAATAAGAATAGCAAGGTTTTATTACTCTTTTAAATCATATACCTTTCCCTCTGCTCTCTCTTTCCTGAGGTTCACAATCTCATCAGCTTTGGCACCAAAGAGGAAGAAGTTCTCTTCGCCAACTTCTTCTCGAATCTCGACATTAGCCCCATCCAACGTTCCTATCAAAATGCAACCGTTCATAGAAAACTTCATGTTGCTTGTCCCACTCGCTTCCATCCCAGTGGTACTGCAGAGACAATACAACTCTTAGTCTTCAGAAAATGGCAGAGTACCATTATTGATTATAACTTATCTTAATTGTTCCTCATGTCAGGATTTGTTGCTAAGGTTCTCATAATAAACATATAAAGCTAGTCCAGTTCCTAGTTTACTAAGTTTCTCAATTTCAGTGTCTCAGCCTCATGAAGTTGTTACCAAAAACTATAGAAGATGACTTAGCCAAAGAAGTTATGACAAGAACATAGAAGGCGACTTAGCCAAAGAAGTTGATACCTGATGTGCTGAGAAAGCTCACTTGCTGGAATGAGCAACTCAGCAACACTGACATTGTAATCAGGAACAAAGATAACCTACATGGTTGTTACCACTTCTGATAAGAAGATACAATATAGGTACCAATTTCCAAAAAGACACTTAAACCAGACTTGGTGGAGTATTTTGCAGATTGTCTGCTCAGAGTATGATTAATACAAGAACGTTAGAGTGCATATAATATAACAGATCACTTACCTTAAGCAGGTCACCTATCTCTGAATCATTGTTAATAGTAGACCCAACATCTGTGATGAATTTCACAATCCTCTTGGCTTGCACATATGTGGCAAATGCTTTTCCCCCAAAAATGCAAACTCTTGGAACAAATGCCTTCTCCCTCTCACTTGCACTCATTTCCTTCATCTTTTTGTAGCGGTAAACAATCCCCAATATATTAAGCAGTTGTCGCTTGTACTCATGGATACGCTTTATCTGCAATAGTGTTTTCAAAACATAAAGCATAACATTTCTTACTTGATGAGTATGATAAGAAGAAAGCTTCTAAGATTTGCTATTTTACAGGACTCATTGGGTTAAAGCCTAGATGTTGTTGAATGGTCTTCTCAAACCGAAAACAACTCATTCATAAGAAAGTAAACAAGATCCACTGGAACGCACCTGAATGTCGAACATTGCATCCGGGTTGACAGTGTACCCGGTTCTTTCCTTGATTAGTGATACAACCTTTAACTTGTTCTTCTTCTTTGCTGCCCTCCACTCGGATTGTAGATCTTCATCATCTGCAAACTGGAGAAAGACCGCACAAAGGTATAACGTGTGTCTTACAATAAAGATAAACAGCATGTGAAACAACATTGAATCTCATAACGCACATACCTTTCTTAGTTCCGCAAGCTTCTCAGTATTTAAGACCCAGTCTTGTGTGCCTATCCATTTAGTTATAATATCACTTAGATACGGGTTGCAAAAACTAATCCATCGCCTTGGTGTTACTCCGTTGGTTTTATTCTGGAATTTATCCGGCCACAACTGCAACAAATATAGAATATTAAACAACGAGGCTCCTGTTCTTCTTCCATGTAGCACATTAAAAAAAGGCATTATGCTTAACTGGTTAGGATGTTTTACCTTAACGAATTCATTAAAAACATCCTTCTTAACTATTTCACTGTGTATCTCTGCAACTCCATTTACAGCATGACCACCCACAACAGCGAGGTTGGCCATACGGACCATCTTTGGTGGTTTAACCTTCGGTTCTGGGATAACTTCAGCTTTCTTGCCAGCAGTTTCTTTCTCTTCTTCTTGTTCCTTTTTCACCACAGTTTGAGCATCTTCTTCTTTAGAATCTTCTGTGTTTTTTGCAGTAACTGGTTTGTCCTTTGGCTTCACAATCACATCTGCAAAAGCAGAAGGCAACTCGACGTTTTCTAAGATCCTCATCGCCTTCAGTTTCTCCTTGAGCAAGTCAGGATCCTCGGTCCCATACTCGGAAACAATTGTGCTGACTAGCTGCAACACATGAAAGTGAAAATTAGACCAGATATAGAAGAAAAAGAGACATTTCATGTTGTTGGAGGATGACCTCCTCATCAATCATTTCAATAATCTCCACATGACGAGGTAGCAATTTCCCCATAAGGTCTAAACTCCACTTCTCCAGTGCCTCAGGCAAGACTGTGTGGTTTGTGTATGCCACTGTCCTATAAACATTATTTATTAACTATTCAGAAACACGTTGCACGTTTTTAAACCTGTAAACTATATATCTAGGGAGAAAGAGAGTAGTAGATATGGGAAGAAATGAACCTCTGTGTGATTTTCCAAGCGTCCTCCCAGCTTAGTCCTTTTAAATCCATTAGAATCCTCATTAGCTCAGGAATGCATAAGGTAGGGTGAGTGTCATTCATCTGAACTGCAACCTTCTCTGGAAATTCTTCCCAGTTGATGCTTCCTCCAGACCTTGTCTCAAAGCGTGCTACGATATCTTGAAGCGAGGCTGAGCACAGAGTGTACTGCTGCTTCAGACGAAGAGCCTTTCCTTCATTTGACTCGTCTCCGGGATAAAGCACGTAGCAAATCTAATTCCATTACGTAGCAAATTTTCAGCGTTGATGTTAGTGCAGGGCTAGGAGAAGAGTAGAAAGAGAGAGACAGACCTTTTCAGCGTTAAACAGAGCTTCAGCTGCCTCAGTATGCCTCCCGGAGTTATATGAAGACAAATCAAAATCTGCTGAAGGGGCTTTTGTTGACCAGAGCCGTAGATTGATAGTAGTCTTAGTTTTATATCCAGGTATAGGAACATCATAAGCAACGGCCACGATGTCTTCCCCACCAATCCATTGTCTCTTACCATCTGATCCAAGAACCACTTTTCCATAGAACTTTACAGGATATGAGACATCATTTCTGACTATTTCCCAAGGATTGCTCAGCTGAAAGAAACAGGTAAGTTACCACTGTTCAGCATTACTTTCAGGAGGTACAAATTAGGATATATTGTATAGTAGAAGAAAAAGAAGACCTCAAGCCAATCTTCTGCAGCTTCCTCCTGTCCATCTTTTGTGATTCTCTGTTTGAACAAGCCGTACTTATATCTAAGTCCATAACCCCATGCCGGATAATTCAAAGTTGCCATGGAATCCAAAAAGCACGAGGCAAGTCTCCCTAGCCCACCATTCCCAAGTGCAGGATCTGGCTCCTACATATTACAAGTAGTGGAGAGAGACTTTAGCATCTCAGCACATATAAAGAAAGATAAAAGTCTCTGTAATAGCAAACAACAAGCTCACCTGACCAGCTACGCTTTCCAAATCAAATCCTAGACTCTTCAAAGCGTCAGCATAAGCCCCCGTAAGCCCAAGGTTACCCACTGCATTCGATAGGGCTCTACCCTATACACAATGGGGAGAAGAAGATGTTCAGATAACAAAACCAAGTAAAAAAGATTTGCTAAGATGAGTGAGTCAAAAGCAAAAACCTGCAGAAACTCCATTGACAAATAGTAAGCCTGTTTGGGATTCACCCTGTTGTAATACTCATAAGTGGCGTTCCAGTTAACGATAAGAGCGTCCCTAACAGTTTGCGCAGTGGCAAAGAAAGCCTTAGGCAACTCAAACTTCTCCGGAGAAAACAGAGGCGTGAACTCCGAGTGGTACTTAATACTCGATGCCACAGAAGCAGCATCTGGACCAAACGGGCTCAACGACCTAAAGCCTTCTTCTGTTATTCAATCACAAGAAATGGTTTAACTTCACATACCCAACATTCACTATAAACCCTAAAGTTACATACTTTAACTCCAACATTCACTATAAACACTAAAGTTACATACTTTAACTCCAACACTCACTGTAAACACTAAAGTTACATTCTTTAGTTCCAACATTCACTACAAACCCTAAAGGTACATACTTTATTCTTGTAGCACGAACCTTATACGCGTAAAGAAAGCAACTTTTTGAATGAGAAACGAAAAAGATGAACTTGGACCTTGTTCGGAATCGATAACAACATCGGCGACCTTCTCCTTTGGCTCGCTAGAGACAGCTTTCACCGTCGGAAAGAGTCTTTTCTTCGGTGATAGTGGCCAGGTTCTGTTCCTCGCCGCCGCCGGAAACATCCTCGTTCTTCTCCACCTTCCATTGTCGCAACGACGATTCACAAGGCTCGATAAGGCATTATTGTATTGCATCAAACTCTCCATCTTCTTCGATCTCTATCTGGAGAGAGTAGAGTAGAGTGTGGGTCAATCTTATCAGTCTCAGTGATCACTTATGAGTGATCTGAGATTGACCACGACAAGTGGTGAGGATATCTACGTGTCGGTGTTTTATTGGATGTTGGAACTGTACTTACCCCGTGACAGGTCATGTTTTTTTCAGTGTGTCTGCTGGAGCTGAGCAGATATTTGTGGGAGGAAGCGACAACAAAAAAAAAAACTAAAATAGGTAAGAAGCAATGTGCACCGTCCACGTGTAAGGTTTCTTGACCGTCAATTTAGTGAATACTTTTGTCAAAAGACTCCAATACTCGGATAGTTAAGTAAACAAGTGACTGTGACTAATGGCATTAGTGCTGTATTGCATAAATGTTACTATTGACTACATTCAAAGAACTTTCCTCAATGTTACTTAGCCATGTTTGTTTGGTAACAGAGCCAAATCAACCAATTGATATTGATAGTGCTTATTGAGTAATGCAACAAACAGAACCTTCTTATTGAGTTCAGAAAACAAGATTACACTCCAGTTGATCTTAACTAAGCAAGATGATCTCCACAGGCCAAAGCCAACTGAGAAAACCAGCATCCAAAGAATAAGATATATCCATGAAATACAAAAAAAGAGATAAACAGAATGTGCAAACCAAAAAGAAAAGAAATTCTCACAGATATTCACAGAGGAAACTGAAACCTAATATAAACCGTACGGTTATGTTTATAGTTTCTATGTTATCTTAGAGCATCTCCAATGTACACCTCTATATTTTTCTCTAAAATAGAGAAACTCTATTATAGAGGTGGATTTGCTCCAATGTATGCCTTTATAATAGAGTTCCTCTATTTATAGAGGAAAATATAGAGATTTGTCATTTTCATCTCTAAATATAGAGGCAAAAAGTGAGATTCCTCTATATTTTCCCCTATAAATAGAGGAACTCTATTATAGAGGCATACATTGGAGCAAATCCACCTCTATAATAGAGATTCTCTATTTTAGAAAAAAATATAGAGATATAAATAGAGATGGGTTGGAGATGGTCTTAGCGAACACGCTGCATTTGCAGTTTTAGGAACTAGAATTGTCATAGCCAAAGAGCTTACTGACTTTCGGTTATTTCAGATATATAAATCTAAAAAACATTTGAATATTTGAGGGTTTCAATCTGGTTCAGTTAGATTTTGATTCTTTTGCTAGTTATCACATTACAAATTACATCATTTTACAATGATCCATGTTTAATAGTTCTATTTGCATGATGCTAAAAAGAAGATTTATGTTAATCCAATTACTTATTTATAATTTTTTTTCGATTCAGAATTCAGACTTCTTGAAATAAAAAAAAAATAATAAGCTTGTAAACAAATCACTGGACTTATATGTTCTGCAAACCATATTTCAGCCTTTCACCCATATAGAGAATCACTAACAACCATCAATAATATGAAGCTAATGTGCAATGTACAGAACCAAGGAGTCAGTTAAAGGAACAGCTGAATCACTCAATTCAATTTTGACTTTTCTCCTTGGTTTTCTTCTTTTTGGGTTCAGCAAAGAGCTTTGCATTAATCAAAAGATCTGAATACAACTCAACATATAGTATTGTTTTACCAAGATTGTCACCATAGAATAAAGCTTAAAATAAGATAAAGTTGACAGCTTTATCTTGCTTTTGAGTTATCATTAAAAAAAAAGAACTGTTTTTTTCTTTTTTTTGGTTTGGGGTCTTTCAGAACACAGAAAACGACATAAGAAGGAAACTCTGGTAAAAAAAAACAAGCGTGAGCTTGGCCGCTTGGGTCATCGAGCCATAATGTCCAAAACAGAGCATACACATTCCAAGACAGTCCAAAATTTTAATTAAAATAAAAAAAAGAAAGAAAGAAAACATGAATCATGGATTAATTAACTAATTAAACAACACTACCACGACGGAGAAGTATACGACGGAGAACCAGACGACGTAGACAACCCACCGTCTTTGTCCTTCTCGTTGTTACTGTTGGATTCACTAGCAGAACTCTCCAGCGACCTCGCATTGTCTTGCAGCGAAACAGAGCATGCCTTTTCAGGAAGATCCTTCATGGGAGTCAACGTCGGCGTTACATTGTCATCTTCCTCGCCGGAAGAAGAAGAAGAGTCTTCGGTCTCGAGCCTGGACGGCGAAGACTCAGGGGTCTCGAAAGGCGTGGTTGGTTTACTCGTAGGGACGTCGTTGGAGTACATCGGGTTCGAAATGTAGATGAAGTTATCGACAGAGGGTACAGGGGAAGCTGGTAAGGATGAAGACTCATGATGATAGGTTTTGTTGGTTACGAGAAAAGGTTTTGGAGTTTGAAGGACGCCTGTGGTTAGTGGATTGGTTGAGAGATCGGTGTTTGATGATGGTGAAGGGTGGTCGTTGGTGGTTGAAATGGCTTGAGCGAGGCTTGTAGTGGTGGTGGTTGCAGCGGCGGGGGTGATTGTGGTGGTGGGGAGTGTGAGGGAGTGGTTACGGCTACTACGGCGGCGGCGGAGTAAGAGAGAGCAGTAGAGTTCGGCTAGTAGCACTAACACTAAGCTTAGAACCATTACTAAGCTCACTACCATAACCATAGTGGCCGCCATTATTACCTTAGACGAGCTATTCATCTTTTGTCTCTCTCTCTCTTTCTCTCTTCTCTTTTGTGGTGCTGAGTGTATACAGAACATAGAGGAGGTGAAGAGAAGGTGAGTTGTAAGAAGAGCAGGCTTTGTTTTTTGGCGGGAAAGACTGCTTTTTTCTAAGAGTCTGTGGGCCTGTCTGTAGCAGAGAGAAAGAGAGAGGGATGGAGGATTGGGTACGAGGAACACGAGGCTCTCTGTTTTACGAGCTTCTCATAACATTTAACTTTTGCTTGCACATCGAGGGATGAGGGTATTAGTGTAACTTCACACTCAGGAACCATGTGAATTGCAGAAGATGAGAGAAAAGGACAAGTTTGAGTTAAAAGAAATCTCAAAAGCTTGTAAGTTGTAATAAATGAGTTTTTTGATCATTCACGATGAAAGTTAGGGTTTTTTGGGAGATTGTGTAACTTGCTTTAGACGGAATTAATCATCTTGTTCTTCTAGGAACATGAGTAGGGACAAGTATCTTTGTCTTTGGCTTATGGTCATTAGATGAACAAGTATGAGTAGACCAAAACAAAAAAAAAAGTTATATCACCTTAAACTTTTTAAATGTCTATTCAAGTTCTGTAGCAATCATAGCTCGAGTTTTACCATCCGGTTCTTGTCTCATCTCCACATAAAGCTCCTTTGCTAACTTGAACTCACCTCTTAAACACATTCCATGTATAGCTGCGTTGTGGACACATCAGGTTCCACCTTCTTTTCAAAAAAAAAAAAAACATTAAAATCAAAATCTCTTTTTTCTATTTTAAAAATCAAAATATATATAAAAAAAAAAATCAAAATCTCTTCTAACAACAGGCACATTTGAGTCACAAAACTTATACCTTCAAGATATCTTTTACTTCTCCCCACAGGGAACCCCAAATGCAACTCCTTATAAGAGACAGATACGTAAACGTGTCTGTTAACATTAACAATTAAGCTGACCAAACTCAGACTTAATCATGTACTAGTTAGGTTATTTGATACTAGGATTTGTTGAACATGATATCAATCAGCTTAGGAACACAGTAGGAAGTGAATCAGTAGGACTTCATACCATTGAACCGTTAGGCGTTATGTTTATGACTAATATCTTCTTTCTACTTGCAAACAACTGGCTTGTGAAACTGGTGAGGATTATCGGTTGATCAAGCTCACTATCATAGACTACCATGTATGAGTTTTTTTTACTACTTATAACCCTTAACTTTAGAAACAATTTTTTTTTTATTGAACTTGTTCTCTATTTCATGAGAAAAGAGTAAAAAAGGAACAAACAGTTGTAGTGGAATGCAAGGGTCACGTTGCTGCTCGAATTAATGATGTTGAGCATGCTCATGGGTAACTCTGCCTTGTCTTGCATCTCTCAAGTCTTACGCAATAACAAAGCCAAAATTGTCTTTGAAAATTTGGGAGGAAGATGTGATAGGACCTAGTCCAACAAAAACACGGGAAGAAGAAAGTATCTGTTTCTGACACTGAAGGCAGATAAAGCAGCAGAGGATCATATCAGACAGTTTATGCCCAAATTAGCTGGGCTTGATGTTATTAGTACGTATAACCAACAGTCTCCTTCTTGTTTCCATCTCATTACATTATGGTTTCTTGCAGTTAACATTGGACCAATGAAAATCTCAGGGCTTGATATTGAGGAACACGCAAACTAAGACAGAACACAACACAACTAGATTTTGATAGTGCAATGCAAAAAAAAGAAAAAAAAAACAAAAGCTGTAGACAAATCTTCTCATCTTATGCTATCAGAGCTTATTTTAAAATTATTTCAACACATACAGAGCGGTTACAGTCTATCTTTACTTACTTAAATAGGTCGATCCATAGATCTATATGATTGGCCTATACCAACCTTGGTTTTATTTCAACCCAACAAAAAAAAAATCTCTAAATTATTATTAGCTAGCCTTGAATAATATTTTATATATGTGTAGTGGCAAAATGAATGTAGTAGATAAAGCAGCCTCTGAGAGAGAGCTCAAGGTAGCTTGACTTTGTCTACACCAACTGTAGTATTTGAAGCAGCCTCGGTCTGGATAGCAGTCTCCACGAACTGAGTCGTCACTGTTTCCCATCTGGTGATTGTTTGTTTGATCTCTGTTTTTTGCTCTGCTGTCACTGCCACTGACCCCTCTACCTTGCCTTGGTTTGCTTCAATGATTTTCTTGTGGATGGCTTCTAACTCCTGCAGTGCCTTGGCCACCTCTTGTTGGTAGGTCTCCATGGATTTTTTAACCTATCAACATACCACAAGAACATCGTGAAGAAGATGATTGATAGGCTTTGGATATACATGAAAGAGTTTTGTTTACTACCTCTGCTGACTTGCCAGTAAATTTTGAACCAATGAAAGACACCGCATCAGATATTTTTCCAGCTGCAGCAGAGAAGAAACCTTTCTTCTTTTCGGTAGTAACCTTTGTGGAGGCCACCATGGTACTCTTTAGTTTCTCGAAGAAAGACTTGTATTCCTCCTTGGGTGGACACTTCTTCTCCAGCTTCATTATGAATTCCATGACTTCTTTGGATGTCTCAGTCTCAAGTTGTGCCACTGTTGTGGTTGAGCTAGAGCTGGCGGTGGTGGCACTTGAAACATGTTCCATAAAGGTCACTGATGCGAGGAGAAAGGTGAAACATAATAATAACTGAACTCTTGCCATTATTTTTATGTTATTTTATCTTTTGTATTTTTTTTGTTTTGTTTTGTTTTGGTTTAAAAATTGAAGGACTAGGAATGGATGAATTGATAATAACAGAGTTCTTTGTCTGTGTTTTATAGTTATGTTTAGTGATCTATTTTTAGAATCATTTGTCCAATGACCATTGAGAGTTTAGTGGATCAAGCTCCAAATAATAGTAAACAGTTTCGTGGCTCTTACGTTTCTCACTAATAATGGACCTCTGAGAAGTGAGAACTTTTCAAACCTCTTATGTATGTTTGATTGACTAATAAAGATTTCATAACATAGTTGCATAGACAAGTAATTAAGTAAAGGCTTCACTTTAGTGAGAAAGGAGCTGCCTCAGGTAACAATGTTGATGTGATGAAAGAGATTTTGGAAAGTCTTGAGAAGAAAGTTACTATATATATATATATGTATATATATATATATATATACTCTGTGTTCTTGGTCTCTTTGTGAACTATGCTTGGGGTTTGGTTTGTCTGATATGTGTTTGTGTACTCAGTACTCATTGGCTTTTTTCAGATGAAGCGATGACTGATACTTTCTGAAGAGGAAGAGAAATCTTGCTCTCGTCTTATGACTAAGTCGTAGTTTTGGTAGCTCGTTGTAATGACTAGAGCATTTTATAGACATCAAATCTTATTGAGACAAACCTCAAGCAATCAGAAGGCAGATCCTCAAAATATTACAAATACTATTGAACTCCTACAAAGAACAGCCCTTACAACACATGGACATGTCCTTTCTCCAAACTCCCATAGAGCAACAATGCAAACCAAAAGAAACTACATCTACATATATAGATAAGGAAGACTGGTAATTACCAAATCATCATACTTACATAGAGGAAGAAGAGTCGTCGAATAAATAGAGAAACACCACTTTCAAGTGACAATCTCCCTGACGAGCCAGTCGAGACAAGGATAAGCAAAGTAGAGGATGAGAAACGACGGCAACGCCAGCAAGAGAGTGACTAGAATGTACATTGCCAATATGGCTGCACTGGTCGGTATCGCATAGAGTATAATCAGCAGAAATATAACAACCAACGGGAACTTCGCTGTCAACTGAACAAAGAAGACCAGAGACTTCCTCAGCGAAGTTTGTATGTTGTTGTCCCTTCGAACTCGATGACCATCATTACCATCACCTGATGGCTGCTCAGGTTGAGCGCCACGGCGATGGTGGAGGAGACACGGAGGCTGCTGCTGCTCCCTCGTATCGGTTTGATCTGTCCCTGGAGAACTGCGTCTCTCCCCATTCATCCTCTCGACCATCCAAAGCACAAAGTAGTTCTTGCGAGGGAACCTAAGAGCTCCTCTGAAGACGAGACGGAAGGAGAGGAGGTTGCACCAGGGGCAGGAGATGAAGAGAGGGAGCTGAACAGGGTGAGTAGGTAGTTTGACGATAGCCCACTGAAGTCCGAGGATGCAGTTTTTGCACATGGTGTGGCCGCACCAAAGGACGTAAGGAACGTTTTCGACGATGTTGAATGATTCCCAGCAGATGGGACACTCGAGACCTTCTTCTTTGCTGCCTAGAGATGAAGCATCGTCGTCGTCAGAACAGCAGTCTACATGAGGATGGATTTGTGGTGGCCTTCTTGGTTCGTTTCTAGGTCCGGTGAGGTAACTCGAGGCTAGATTCCACATTTTTCTAGTATCTTCAGGGGTGGTGGATAACAGATTCTAGTAATAGCCAACTCCTCCTCCGACCTTCATGACTCCAAAAATGCATATACTGAAACAATATTAAATGCATAAAACAAAAAGATTCAATCTTTATGGTTAGACTCGATAGTATTGTTTGTATTAGATCTCAAAGCTCGATCCTTTCTTCATCTTTTGAGCTAAATCATCGTTGAACCCAATATTGGAAGAAAAAAAACGATGGATACGGTTATCGATCAATAGCTAAACGTATGAATCGAAGAAGGAAAGGACTCGAAAATCGCAAAGATAATATTAATTGAAAAGGAGATTAAAGATCGTACCGATTCTGATTCTCTTCCAGGAGATTCTGGGCCGCGAAAGATCCAAGCTTTCTCTCTGGGATTTTGGCAAAGTGAGCTTTTTGTTTTGTTCGCACGTTGAAGAAGAAGATGCTTTTCTGGAAAACGACACCGTTTCCATCATCCAAAGATATTTTGAAGAGACTAATGGTATAAGATTTTCACTCTTTTATTAATCAAAGACTACTCAACAACATTAGATTGCCAAATCTTTGTGTGTAAACCAAAGGCAACAACAATGTCTATGAATTTGTTAAGAAATTTTTTTTTTTAGAGTCATTTTGGTAGATAGCCATGAAACTAAAGTTATTTAGGTAATCATGCAAAAATAAATTTAATCAGCTATATGGTCAAAACAATGAAAGCAAAGTTACTTTGTTATCCTTTTGAAGATGAACATTCACATTGACTACAAAACCGATTATGATTTTGGTTAAACATAGAACTATAATCAAATTGATTAAAAAAATGGTGATAGTCCAAAATCCTAAAACCATAAATCCAACCCAACTAATAACCTGAATTCTAATCCCAAATATAAATTTTAAATTTTAAATTCTAAATCCTAAATTCAAATAGAAATTATAAACTCTAAACCCAAATATAAATTCCAAATTCTAAATCCTAAACCCAAATAAATACTCTAAACCCAATATCCAAATAGAAGCTCTATATTATTAACCTTAAACCCTAATCCAAATAGAAACTCTAAATTCTATTTTTTTGTATGAGTACTATAATACAGACAACTTCACTAATTTTTTTTGACTGAATAACTTCACTATACTCTAAACCCTAAATCATAAACCATAAATCCAAATAAAAACTTTAAACCCTAAACCCAAATAAAAATTCCAAATTCTAAACCCTAAACCCAAATAAAGACTTTAAACCCAAAATCTAAATAAAAACTCTATATTATTAACCTTAAACCCTAACCCAAATAAAAACTCTAAACTCTATTTTTTTTTGTATGAGTACTATAATACTCTATACAGACAACTTCACTATTTTTTTTTACTGAATAACTTCACTATTCATACATTACAAAACTAAACTTCAAATAATATGGTAATCACATGTCAGTTTATAAATAATAGGGTAAGATTTGTCCAAGAAAAAGGTAAGAAAAAAAAACAGACGTCAAAGACACCGGGGGCAATTTTGGGTTAAACCGTTTGTTTCTTTGTGATGCCCGTCCACCTAAATAATCTTTGAAACATAGCCATAGCATGCAATTTCTCTTTTTTATTAGATATGATATTAAATAAAGACTTGGAACAATGAATAGAAGAGTGATTATATTACTTTTCTAAGCTAAACAAGAGTTGTCCACACTTCACTCTTCCTTTTTTTTTAACTTATGCTTATGGTAAGTTTGGAACAATCTGAGCACAGTTGTCTTTAACAAGAGGTGGGAAGAACGGGTTCAATGGGAACATGTGAGGCCAGCAGTTAGCATCTATGGTCGAAAACGCCTTGCAGCACGCGGTTCCAACGTCTCCAAACTTGCCTGAGAAAACCGACTGGAAGAGTTCGAGTACACATCCATTGACATTAAAAAGAGGTGACCAGCATTTCTCTAAGTTGATAGGAGATTCTGATTGTGGTGGTTGGTCATGAGCCGCTCCTGGAGTGATCATAACCGCAACACATAGAACTAAAACTAAGACTAATGCTCTTGATGTGTGTTCCATCTCTCTGAAGTCTGTATCTTTCTTTCTTCCTTTTGTTTTTTTTTTTAAGATTCTTGAATGGTTTGTATATGATGTGATCACAACGCCAGAAAATATAGACTGAGAGACATGAGTAACAACAAAGTATTAATTAACGGAAGAAAAACAATTAAGCTGTTCCAAAGTAACTTATGCTTTGTACTAAAGTCATTATCTATTCTATTTAAGTTTCTCAAAAGTAACTCGGAAAGTAGAAACATTCATGCTCATTAAATTAGTGATGAATCCTGAATGCATACATACATCAATAAAATATTAACTTTTTCTTACAACAAAAACTATTCGTCAAAAAAAAATCACTGATTCAGATGGTTAAACCGAAAGTAGAATCAACATATAAATACCGAAAGTAGAATTCCTCACATCACATGTAAATTTTCTATCATTATATTGTGTGTCTTTGAAATATATCTAATTTTAAAGTTATGGAAAAAAATCTTACTGCGATAAAATTCTTTCATATGTAAATATTAATATTCTAATAAATTATAATTATATAACTAAAAGTTAATTATAAAACAAAACATTAATCAATCTATTGTTTAAAGTGTCATATTAAGTTTTAATGGGATTCTAAAATATCTAAACATTAGAATTCTTTTTTACTTTCTTTTCTTTTTTTCTACGAAACTCATTTTAAAGTTTAAAACATTTTTAAAATCCTTTGTTGGAGGTGCTCTAATATAAGTGGGGGTTATTGATTCTAGAATTTTAATGGATTTAGAAAAATATTTGGATTTAGAAATCTTTGACAAATCCATTGATTTTAAAATCAAACAAATCAATTTTAAAATCAATAATGGTAGAATTCAAAATCAAAATAAATGGATTATTATAAATCAATGAAATAGATTTGCAATTGAAGTTCTCATTGCGTCATTAGACAATAGCGTCTGAGTTCAACACATTTTGCACAATCAGATCCTCTTTGTCAACAATGGCTCTGCCGTCGTGTACGGTAATCTGTTACGACAGTGTTTGAGTTCTTTGTATGTATTATACAAATATGTTTGTATGCAAGACATATGCCTATTTGAACATAAACAAAATACATTACTCTAATAACTCAGAAAAAAATAATAAAACAAAGCCAAAACATTCTCAGTCCATTTTTGTGGTGGAGATCTATCTCTTATAATCTCCCATGTATTACTTGTGGAAAATTTCAGCTGTTCAGTTTGGTCAAACACCCAGAAATATTGATCTTCTTCTGCTGATCGGCTGACAGAAGTAGATAAATTGTTGTTAACTGTCTCTGTAGTATTTCTGCCGCCATAGACCTTTCTCCTCGTAGCTGCCAAGCATATCCATTACAAGTGTCAAAGACATATAGGAATCCAGTTGGATCAAAGATTCCCGAAGTCCTCCCTCTCCAAAGAGATCGTACATTACCTAAGGCAGCCATTTATCCCACCAGAAACTGATCATTCTTGTGTTTCCAACTCTTCCCTTGATCAGTAAGGAACGCCAAGTCCATGATGACCACATTTAGACACACAAAAATACAATAATGCAAATCCAATCAAAATAACAAGGTTTAAATCAATATTTGTTCTTTTGTAATTTAGTCTTAAAAGTACTTATAAATCCACTCAAATCTAAATCTAAATCAAATCCTCAAACAAATTACTAATATTGAATAACACTTGATTTTAAAATCTGTTTTAAAATCATAAAACCAATAACAGCATATTTGAAATTGGATTTCAAAATGATAGAACTAATAACACTTGATTTGTGTTGAATTTTCAAATCCATTAAAATACATGAACCAATAACACCCCTAAATTTTTATTAATCAAAGACTACTCAACAATATTAGATTGCCAAATCTTTGTGTGAAAGGCAACAACAATGTCTATGAATTTGGTAAGAAATTCATTTCCTTATTAGATATGATATTAAATAAGACTTGGAACAATGAATAGAAGAGTGATTATATTACTTTTCTAAGCTAAACAGATTGTCCACACTTCACTCTTCCCTTTTTTTTTTAACTTATGCTTATGGTAAGTTTGGAACAATTTGAGCACAGTTGTCTTTAACAAGAGGTGGGAAGAACGGGTTCAACGGGAACATGTGAGGCCAGCAGTTAGCATCTATGGTCGAAAACGCCTTGCAGCACGCGGTTCCAACGTCTCCAAACTTGCCTGAGAAAACCGATTGAAAGAGTTCGAGTACACATCCATGGACATTAAAGAGAGATGACCAGCATTTCTCTAAGTTGATAGGAGATTCTGATCGTGGTGGTTGGTCATGAGCCGCTCCTGGAGTGATTAGAACCGCAACACATAGAACTAAAGCTAAGACTAATGCTCTTGATGTGTGTTCCATCTCTCTGAAGTCTGTATCTTTCTTTCTTCCTTTTGTTTTTTTTTTTAAGATTCTTGAATGGTTTGTATATGATGTGATCACAACGCCAGAAAATATAAACTGAGAGACATGAGTAACAACAAAGTATTAATTAACGGAAAAAAAACAATTAAGCTGTTCCAAAGTAACTTATGCTTTGTACTAAAGTCATTATCTATTCTATTTAAGTTTCTCAAAAGTAACTCATGCTATGGAAAGTAGAAACATTCATGCTCATTAAATTAGTGATGAATCCTGAATGCATACATACATCAATAAAATATTAACTTTTTCTTACAACAAAAACTATTCGTCAAAAAAAATCACCGATTCAGATGGTTAAACCGAAAGTAGAATCAACATATAAATACCGAAAGTAGAATTCCTCACATCACGTGTAAATTTTCTATCATTATATTGTGTGTCTTTGAAATATATCTAATTTTAAAGTTATGGAAAAAAATCTTACTACGATAAAATTCTTTCATATGTAAATATTAATATTCTAATAAATTATAATTATATAAATAAAAGTTAATTATAAAACAAAACATTAATCAATCTATTGTTTGTCATATTAAGTTTTAATGGGATTCTAAAATATCTAAACATTAGAATTCTTTTTTACTTTCTTTTCTTTTTTTCTACGAAACTCATTTTAAAATTTAAAACATTTTTAAAATCCTTCGTTGGAGGTGCTCTAATATAAATTTTTATTAATCAAAGACTACTCAACAATATTAGATTGCCAAATCTTTGTGTGAAAGGCAACAACAATGTCTATGAATTTGGTAAGAAATTCATTTCCTTATTAGATATGATATTAAATAAGACTTGGAACAATGAATAGAAGAGTGATTATATTACTTTTCTAAGCTAAACAGATTGTCCACACTTCACTCTTCCCTTTTTTTTTAACTTATGCTTATGGTAAGTTTGGAACAATTTGAGCACAGTTGTCTTTAACAAGAGGTGGGAAGAACGGGTTCAACGGGAACATGTGAGGCCAGCAGTTAGCATCTATGGTCGAAAACGCCTTGCAGCACGCGGTTCCAACGTCTCCGAACTTGCCTGAGAAAACCGACTGGAAGAGTTCGAGTACACATCCATGGACATTAAAAAGAGATGACCAGCATTTCTCTAAGTTGATAGGAGATTCTGATCGTGGTGGTTGGTCATGAGCCGCTCCTGGAGTGATCATAACCGCAACACATAGAACTAAAACTAAGACTAATGCTCTTGATGTGTGTTCCATCTCTCTGAAGTCTGTATCTTTCTTTCTTCCTTTTGTTTTTTTTTTTTAAGATTCTTGAATGGTTTGTATATGATGTGATCACAACGCCAGAAAATATAAACTGAGAGACATGAGTAACAACAAAGTATTAATTAACGGAAGAAAAACAATTAAGATGTTCCAAAGTAACTTATGCTTTGTACTAAAGTCATTATCTATTCTATTTAAGTTTCTCAAAAGTAACTCATGCTATGGAAAGTAGAAACATTCATGCTCATTAAATTAGTGATGAATCCTGAATGCATACATACATCAATAAAATATTAACTTTTTCTTACAACAAAAACTATTCGTCAAAAAAAATCACCGATTCAGATGGTTTAACCGAAAGTAGAATCAACATATAAATACCGAAAGTAGAATTCCTCACATCACGTGTAAATTTTCTATCATTATATTGTGTGTCTTTGAAATATATCTAATTTTAAAGTTATGGAAAAAAATCTTACTATGATAAAATTCTTTCATATGTAAATATTAATATTCTAATAAATTATAATTATATAACTAAAAGTTAATTATAAAACAAAACATTAATCAATCTATTGTTTAAAGTGTCATATTAAGTTTTAATCGGATTCTAAAATATCTAAACATTAGAATTTTTTTTTACTTTCTTTTCTTTTTTTCTACGAAACTCATTTTAAAGTTTAAAACATTTTTAAAATCCTTTGTTGGAGGTGCTCTAATATAAATTTTTATTAATCAAAGACTACTCAACAATATTAGATTGCCAAATCTTTGTGTGAAAGGCAACAACAATGTCTATGAATTTGGTAAGAAATTCATTTCCTTATTAGATATGATATTAAATAAGACTTGGAACAATGAATAGAAGAGTGATTATATTACTTTTCTAAGCTAAACAGATTGTCCACACTTCACTCTTCCCTTTTTTTTTTAACCTATGCTTATGGTAAGTTTGGAACAATTTGAGCACAGTTGTCTTTAACAAGAGGTGGGAAGAACGGGTTCAACGGGAACATGTGAGGCCAGCAGTTAGCATCTATGGTCGAAAACGCCTTGCAGCACGCGGTTCCAACGTCTCCAAACTTGCCTGAGAAAACCGATTGAAAGAGTTCGAGTACACATCCATGGACATTAAAGAGAGATGACCAGCATTTCTCTAAGTTGATAGGAGATTCTGATCGTGGTGGTTGGTCATGAGCCGCTCCTGGAGTGATTAGAACCGCAACACATAGAACTAAAGCTAAGACTAATGCTCTTGATGTGTGTTCCATCTCTCTGAAGTCTGTATCTTTCTTTCTTCTTTTGCTCTTTTTTAAGATTCTTGAATGGTTTGTATATGATGTGATCACAAGGTCAGAATATATAGGCTGAGAGACATGAGTAACAACAAATTATTAATTAACGGAAGAAAAACAATTAAGCTGTTCCAAAGTAACTTATGCTTTGTACTAAAGTCATTATCTATTCTATTTAAGTTTCTCGAAAGTAACTCATGCTACGGAAAGTAGAAACATTCATGCTCATTAAATTAGTGATGAATCCTGAATGCATACATACATCAATAAAATATTAACTTTTTCTTACAACAAAAACTATTCGTAAAAAAAAAATCACCGATTCAGATGGTTAAACCGAAAGTAGAATCAACATATAAATACCGAAAGTAGAATTCCTCACATCATGTGTAAATTTTCTATCATTATATTGTGTGTCTTTGAAATATATCTAATTTTAAAGTTATGGAAAAAAATCTTACTACGATAAAATTCTTTCATATGTAAATATTAATATTCTAATAAATTATAATTATATAACTAAAAGTTAATTATAAAACAAAACATTAATCAATCTATTGTTTAAAGTGTCATATTAAGTTTTAATGGGATTCTAAAATATCTAAACATTAGAATTCTTTTTTACTTTCTTTTCTTTTTTACTCATTTTAAAGTTTAAAACATTTTTAAAATCCTTCGTTGGAGGTGCTCTAATATAAATTTTTATTAATCAAAGACTACTCAACAATATTAGATTGCCAAATCTTTGTGTGAAAGGCAACAACAATGTCTATGAATTTGGTAAGAAATTCATTTCCTTATTAGATATGATATTAAATAAGACTTGGAACAATGAATAGAAGAGTGATTATATTACTTTTCTAAGCTAAACAGATTGTCCACACTTCACTCTTCCCTTTTTTTTTAACTTATGCTTATGGTAAGTTTGGAACAATTTGAGCACAGTTGTCTTTAACAAGAGGTGGGAAGAACGGGTTCAACGGGAACATGTGAGGCCAGCAGTTAGCATCTATGGTCGAAAACGCCTTGCAGCACGCGGTTCCAACGTCTCCAAACTTGCCTGAGAAAACCGATTGAAAGAGTTCGAGTACACATCCATGGACATTAAAGAGAGATGACCAGCATTTCTCTAAGTTGATAGGAGATTCTGATCGTGGTGGTTGGTCATGAGCCGCTCCTGGAGTGATTAGAACCGCAACACATAGAACTAAAGCTAAGACTAATGCTCTTGATGTGTGTTCCATCTCTCTGAAGTCTGTATCTTTCTTTCTTCTTTTGATATTTTTTAAGATTCTTGAATGGTTTGTATATGATGTGATCACAAGGTCAGAATATATAGGCTGAGAGACATGAGTAAGAAACAACAAAGTATTAATTAACGTAAGAAAAACAATTAAGCTGTTCCAAAGTAACTTATGCTTTGTATTAAAGTCGTTCTCTATTTAAGTTTTTTCAAAAGTAACTCATGCAATGGAAAGTAGAAACATTCATACTCATTAAATTAGTGGTGAATCCTTAATACATACATACATCAATAAAACATACACAATAGTCATGACTCACTGATACAAACCATTACAGAAGCTAGAGTTTAGATAACAGAGCCAGTTTGAGGACCAATAAGTCCAAGAACCTCATCCCAAAGACCATGACTCTGAACAGCAGAACCAAGCTCAACAACACTCGAGCTACAAGCAGCCACAGTCCAGTACCCTCCCAAGATCTCTGCTTTCAACTGCTCCTTTTCCCAACCGCAATACCCATCAAAGAATCTTAGCTCACTTCTTCCCACCAACTTCCTCTTCACCATCTCTGCAGCCAATCCCACACTCTCCCTCGTCCCATAGTACAATCCTTTCATCACTTGTCTGAACACTCCGCTCTTCGCAACCTCGTTGTCCCCGCCACTCCTCGGACTCACCAGGAACAACCCTTCTTCCAAAGGCCCACCAAAGAAGAGCCTCTTGTCTGAAAACGTTCCCGCCACGTCTAACACCGTTGATTTTGTCTCCTTGATAGACATAAGCGATGGACGGTTGAGTATGACTCCTATAGGACCTGAAGGTCCAACAGAGAGGATGAGGATCACTGTCTTTTCGAAGATGTGGACTCCATCTAGCTTCTCTGTAGCGATTAGGAGACACCCTGGCTCTGGCTCGTGGATCTTGTGTGCCCATTTGTTTCCAACTGTGATCAGTGTGGACGATGACGAGGGACAGTCAACCACCATGTCAGGGTTAGACCACGAGGACGTGTCCTTCTCAGAGGTTGCAGCTTGCTCTCCAGCCACCAGCCTTGCCCTGAACTCTCTCCAGTCAGCATCTGATGTTGAATTGTTGACACAATCATCGTCCAGTGGCTTCCATGAATCCGAAAGAGAACCTATTCAACCAAAATGCTCTCGTCAGGCTTAAAACAGCTACAACTTTTTTCACTTCTCAGACAGTTATGTGATATACTGTGAATAATACAATCCTATGACCATGAAAAGTATATTACTTACAATTTACAGAGAACGGAGAAGCAAACTTCCTGGTGAGGAACTGGCAGGAACTTCTCTTGGGGCAAGAAAAGAGTCTAGGTTTGATGAACGGGACAAGCTCTTTGACACCAGAGATTGATCTTGAGGTAAGAAAACAAGCATCCATGTTACTACTCCCTTTCTCTTTTTCTCTTTTTCTCTATATCTCAATTCACTTTAGACAGAGCATAAAGTAACATCTACAATATATAAGATAGCGAACAGATGAGAGCCAAAGCTGAAGTGTTTGGTTCTGAGGATCCTAGTCAGAGGTATGGGCAATGGATATGCTTTAACCCATAAGGTGTTGCTGTATTTAAAGGTCTACATTTGCATATGCCTTTGGATATTGGATAACAACAAAATCTCTTATCAACTTTTAAAAAAAATATTATGTGTAGGGCTAGTGACCACTCATCATTGCAGTTACTTACCCACTCCTGTGGAAAAGATATAAAGACATAAATTACTATACACAAGATTAATTAAAACTCTAATCCATAATCTCTTTCTTTCTCTACTTGTCCATTACTAATCAAACACCTAGAAAGTTCTTTTTTGATATGGATGGATCAATCATAAGATGTGTTTGCAGAAGTGAAAAGTAATAATCTTAGGAGTCTATAGACTTTTGTTTGCACGTTCAAAGTCAAGCTACAACCACATAAACAATAGCGGATATAAGTACAGAACAATAAAGGCCACTATCAGTGGTCCTGTTTTCTCCATTATTGTATTTACTATTTTCAATGTAAAATCAGATCGAGATCAACTCAAAAAATCATTTAGACATTGATTGTTGTAATAAAATAAACCTAACGGGTTTGTTCCAATTTGACTATTTAAACATCAATTTCCAACAGCTAAATAGCTTGCTTAGAGCTAGGATAACAACATCATGGGCGATACGTCACCGTATGAGCGTCATACAATAACGATGGTCAGTTTAAATTGTCATTAGCTGTTACCTGTTCAAGAACTAGGGAACCACCTAACCATAAGTTTTGTTTAATCTTTTTTTTCAGAAAGTTTCAAAGGATCAACTACTTAGTTGCGTGCAAAGGTAATAACATCACCAAAATACGATACGTCATCGTTACTGACGTCCATCTAATCAAGTCATTATCAATGGAATTGTCATTAGCTGTTACCTGTTTGAGAACTAGGGAACCACCTAAGCATAAGTATTGTTTAATCTTTTTTTTCAGAAAGCTTCAAAGGATCAACTACTTAGTTGCGTGCAAAGGTTATAACATCACCAAAATACGTCATCGTTACTGACGTCCATACTCAATCAAGTCATTATCAATGGATTTGTCATTAGCCTTTTACAATTCAAGTTCTACGCAGCACCTAACCATAAGTTTTGTTCAACATCTTTTCACCAAGTTACTATATTGTTAATAATACTCACAGTGAGGTTCCATGGGAGTTGAACGTCTACTGTTTGATCTTCTCTTGTTATAGCCATCTTCCTGGCTAATCACAAGAACCTGTTGTGGGACTAAGATGCAGAACCTACATCTCTGGAGTTAAAGAGTTAGTATTGCATAATCAAACCCATCTCAAGATTATTAATAAATAATGCTGTATATACATTAACCAAACTCATCTAATTTTGTGAACTACAAGGATTAATACCATCTTTGTGTTCCTTTGGAAAATGAACTACAAATATATGGCCTTAAGAACGATCTTGACAATGAAGCTTTGACCAAATTCTTGTATAGCAAACAATAAACTAAGCAGATTTATCCAGCAGCAACCAGCTCACCGGTATCTGGAGGTTCGATTAGACTACCGAGCACCTCGTATATTTGATCAGAATCTGGGTGTGATTTGTCAAACACTGTGAATTCGTGTATCCCATCTTCCAAATGAATCAAGCTAGCTCCAGATGGTTTCTCTACTCCCATACTCTTCATCTTTGACCTTATGTTAGCAACCCCTTTCCAATCTTCTGCTGCTGCGTAAATATTTGACAGCAGCGAGTAGTTCCCCGGGTCAGAAGGGTCTAATCTAACCAGGTGATCCAGGACTTCTTTAGCAATATCCACCTCGTTATGCATCCTGCACGCTCCAAGAAGAGCACCGAAAATCACAACATTTGGTTCCATAGGCATTGTTTGGACAACCTTAATAGCTTCCTTTAACCGCCCACCTCGACCTAATAGGTCAACAAGACAGCCATAGTGTTCAATTTCTGGAACAAGTCCATACACTTTCTCCATTGAGTAGAAGTAATCTATGCCTTCATCCACGAGACCAGCGTGATTGCAGGAACACAAAACAGCAATGAACGTGACTTTATCAGGCTGGATCCCTTCCTTTCTCATTCTCGAGAAAAGCTCAAGCGCTTCCTTTCCGTGGCCATGAACGCCTAGACCTTGGAGCATAGTGTTCCAAGAGACAAGGTCCTTCTTCGGCATGTTGTTAAACACATCAAACGCTTTTTCTATGCTCCCACATTTTGCATACATATCAAGTAGCGCATTCAACACATGAGCATCAGAACCTAAGTTACACCTTTTAATCATGGAGTGAACCCTCATCCCTAAACTGAACAAACCAGACTCAGCGCAAGCAGCCAAGATACTAATCGCAGCAGCAGCATCAAATCTCAGTCCCGCACTCACCATTTCATCGACCAACTCATCAGCCTCCTTCACAAGCCCCTTCTCCGCATACCCAGCAATGATAATAGTCCACGTGACCACATTCTTAACCGGCATCTTATCAAACATAACCCTAGCCATCTCCATATCCCCAGCTTTGCTATACCCCATCACCAACGTCGACCAAGACACAGTGCTCCTCTCAGGCATCACCTTAAACAGCTCAAACGCTTCACTCATCTCTTTACACCTAGCGTAACCATCCAACATCGTATTCCAGCTAATCAAATCCCTCTGAGGCATTTCATCGAACAGCTTCCGCGCATCCCTCAACTCCCCCGCCTTCACAAGCCCGCTCAGCATCGAGTTCCAAGTCACAGTATCCCTCTCACCCATCTTCACAAACACCTTCATCGCGGCCTTAACACCCGAACCACCGCACCTCGAGTAGCAATCGATAAGCGCGTTGGGCACATAGATATCAGACCAAAGCCCTAATTTTTCGATGTGGGTGTGTATCATCTCCACCACAGGGAGCCAAGACTGGCCCGAACAGGCTTTGAGGAGAAAAGGGTATGTGAAATTATCAGCGTAGAGTCCGAATCTCTGCATTTCGAAGAAAAAGGAGAAAGCTTGGTGAGGGTGAGAGTTCAGCGCGTGAGCTCTGATCATCGAATTGCAGAGATGGGTGTTGGGTCGCTGGACTTGGTTGAAAACCCTAACGGCTAGAGTCAGCTGGCGGCAGAGAGTGAGGGCGGAGATTAGCTTCGGAGCGATGGTTAGGTCTTGGTGGAGGTTTCGCCGGATGATCTGGGCGTGGAGCTGCTTCACGTGGGTTAGGTTGGCGCACCTGGGGAGTTCGTGGAGTTTCTCCTCGAAGATTCTCCGGGAAGAGACCAGTGATGGTGCTCGGACGGGGAGCGACGTCATGGATATCGGCTGCAGCAGCGGCCGTGGAGGAGATGGTGATCTGATTGTGTGTAGAGGCGCAATGGTGGCTTTTGTGAAGATGATTCTTACAGGAACTGGATATGCTCCTTTGTCTCGAACAGTTTATCTGTAATAGGTGTGTATGTATATGACAGTGTGTATAGGTATGGATGAACCGTTAGGTTCTGAATAAAAATATTATCTTTGTATTTTGTATAATCTTTAGTTTTTTTTTTATGCTTTATTCTATTAAAACAACAATATGTTTTATTCGATATAAAAAATATTAGTAATTTAAAAAAAATATTATACAAAAAACACAAATATAACTAAAGAAACACAAATATAAAACTTAAATTTCTAAAAAAATCTAAAACAAAAAATAAAAAAACGTGTCAAAATCTAGTATTTAGTTTAATTATCAAAAAGTGACGGTGAAAATGTTTTAAAAATCGGTTCGGTCTAAACATTTGACTTAAACATCCGTCTAAACAATAATCTTCTATAAAACGGTTAATCATTGGAAGTGTTTTAAAAGTCAGTTCGTCTAGGCAATAAAAAAGACATTAACAATCATTTTAAGCCAATTTATTAAAGTTTAACAAATCGAACCTAGATATCCGTCTAAATAATAATCTTCTATAAAACATTTAATCATCGCCTAATAATTTTTAGAACATTGACTATAGTCTTGCCAGAGACCTTTGGGAATTGGTTCTTCTTCATCGCTGACATACCATCATCAGTGGCAAACCCATTTGTTGATTCATGGAGAGTTAGTTGACGCCACAAATATTAACAAAAAATAATTAATTTGTAAGCTATTTGTATCGATCATTTGTGGTGTAGTTGATTACATGATGTAGGAATGAACCCATAAAAGTCGGATTGAGTCTCCTCAACGACATCTTCGAGCCACCATCATCATATCTATGATACCAAATGAGTAATCTTCATTGTTTATCATCTGTGCAAACAGAGGAACAACCTCATCCACAACAACCTCTCTATACTGAACTGCAACTGTGTTCTATGGCATTGACAAAGAGCTAAAGAACATCATCTCAGCGAGGAGACACATGAAAAGATTTGACTCACTCATGGTCATGTGGCTGCGATAAGATTAAATCTTTATAGTTAAAAATGTGATCTATTTTGTTTTTTTATTTCTTTTTTGCCAAGATGGCTCAGATCTTAAGCTTTTGCTCTTGTAAGAATTTTTTATTCATATATGATATTTACATTTTAGCAAAAAAAAGTAATTAATCTTCATAGATTAAACTAAATCTGGTCGATTGAGAAACAATTTGAATAAATAATCTAGTTGTAAGTTGTAACTTACATGGAAAAATGTAATATAACATGTTCAAGTTCTGAACTAAAAGGAAGTCAAATGAAAGGATCGTCATTTTGAGCAATTCGGAACATTTTGTCTCAAATTGAATAGATGTAACCTGCATATTGCATAGGCAAAACATAGCTCAAATGAGTTTTACATCTCTACATGAAGTGCTGAGAGACTTCATCTACAGGCCTTTGCTCCAGTGGGATCTTGTCTATAAGGACTATTTAATGGAATTTCGAGAGTTCATGAAACTCTTCAAAACCCATTGCAGTTTTCTTTTGACTTGTGTAGCATACCATTGTAGCCATCTTCTAAGCATACGAGTATGTTGTTTTGTTTGACTACAAGGAAACCGATGATTAAACTATATATGCATATATAGCCTGGTAACCATTTGAGTTAACACACGTGATGAAGTTCCACAAGAGCTTGTTGGCCAAATTGCTAAGATAGACTTAGGTGAGTGTCTGGCTAGTTTTCAATGAGGCATTTAAGAGGTATTTCACAATTCTCTTTATAGATTCATTAATGTTTTTAGCTCCTTCACGATTAACCCGCCTTGCAAACATTTCTAGACACGTCTACAACCTCCCTGCTTGTCAAAAATAAAAGTTAAAATAAAGCTCCGAAAAATAGGACACCGACATTTGAAACTTTTTAGATATCCACTTGTAAAGTTTTGTCAACTAAGTTAAAGTTTACCCAGACAATATGCAACCATGCACATTACTTGGTGTGTATGAAACCAAACGAAGGAGAGAGTTTTAGCCGGCAAAACTTGCTGTTGTTGATGGATATTCATGGAAGGATAAGGTTTTAAATAAAGGTACATCGATCAAGTTGTTCCTCCTCCGCCTGAATGCGCTCGCTCTTCCGCAAGAAGTTACTAGTTTCTACATAGAAAATGCCAATGTGAGATCACTTTATGAATTATTATTATTATTTATCATTTTATAAATTTATTGTCAATAGTTTGGTTGAACAAAAAAAAGTCAGTAGTTTGGTTTATGTGAACATACATTAAAGTTCTGTGTCTATTTTAGATAATAAAAGTTGAATATCGTAAAATAAACTAACTTATATCAATTAATATGAATATTTGTCAAATATACACATACAATATAATTGCTTTATGGTCACTTTTTCAAAATTTCTAAAGTTTATAGGTTCCTTTAATTTGAAATTTGTGATAATGTTTGTACTATATAATAAGTTATATTTAACATTATATATTCTTTTTCTTCAGCAAATAGATAATATATAATATAAAAAAAAATTCCTGATTAACCTCCAACTAATTTTTATTTATTTATTGGGTAGCTACTAGCTAACAAATAATCATATAAATTAAATTCAGTTGACTATTGATAAATCTTTTTTCAACTTGTGATTTGAAATAAATAATTCTTATTTCCAAGAAATTTTTAATTTTTTTTTGTCAACAAGAAAAATTTAAACTATACCATAAAAAGAGGGGGAACATAAAATAAAATAATAATGAAATTAAATGGATAACACAGAGAAAAAGGTAATGAGAGCACTTTTGTGTGTTGGCTGGCTAATATCCTGTGGGCTTAAAGACGTGCACGAAGTCGCAAGAAGAGAAGCCCTACCTTCCTCCTCCACCTTCTTCTCTTCCTTCACAAGTGTCTCTCTCCTTTACCCACCACACACCTAACCCCAAATGCCTTACGCT